>NC_068937.1:121006018-121269644 GCF_016801865.2 Culex pipiens pallens
GCCAAACTTATGTGCAAAACTTTAAAATGTTTTTTTGGACGATATGGAAAGCATTTATTGATATTGTAAGTGTTGATTTATATAGTTTTTGCCATAATCTATGTTTCACTGACTGTCGATCTTCTCAATATCAATATTGTTCCATCTGTCAATCAATTTTGCAGACCTTTCAAAGCATGCTTTGATATTTTCATTCTATAATTTGATAACTCCCGCTTGACGGTCCCTTCAATATCGACATAGAGAGAGTTCCCTGTAGTTTTGATTTTTTACGCAATTTAACAAAAAAACAACTGATTTTGTGAGGCTATAGAATATAGTTTTCCATTAAAAAAATGTTTTACATATTTCAAAAGTTCATTTCTCAATTATTCTAATGGTGGTCTTTGGTGGTCGCTGTTTGTAAACTGTTCAAGATTTATTTTAGATTTTTTATTTAATTTGATGATCACATATTGTAAACTGATATAAACGTTAATATTATTTTACATTTTTTTTGTGGCTGGCTCTAATCTAGCCTGAACGACTAAATTTTGAAATTTTCGAAATAATAAAATATGTTTGAGAATACTCCAATTGCTCCAAAAAAAATTGTGACTCCATCAAATCGTTAATAAAGAAAGTAACACTGAACCATTCAAGACATTTTGTCGATAGTTATTTTAAAAATTCCAAAAAACAATTTGACGACATTTCAACCACCTGAATATTATTAGTCACTAATCTCAATAGTCTAGAACGGAACCATATACAAAAAAAAAAAACTCGAGACGAAGTGCCCTCTGATTCTGAACGCCCTCTTCGGCAAAAATCCACAGTAAAACAAATTGACTCCTTTTCCGAGAGGTTCCCACCCAAAACCCAATCTCTCAAAAACGAAAAAAAAAGATGTCTGCAACCACATTTGCTGAGTGCCATTCAATGTTTATCCGAAATTAAAATCATCCACTCGAAATTCTCGAATTCTTTTCGTTTACATTTTTTATTTCTCTCTCTATCTCGTTTTAGCCAAATTCACCAAACAGAAACGAGCCACCAAAAAAAATCCAACCATGCAAATCGCGGTCGGGCAAATGTGCAAAAGTGCAGGCCCCAAAATGTGTACACAAAAATCGTGAAAGCGTAACCGAACATTTCGGAGAATAAACAGGGCCTCCACATGCACCTTCCAGTAATACAACAAACGCAAATTTAAGGACCCCCTTGTGCAGTGCCACCTCTCCCCCCAACTTTTCCAACTTTTGCCATATATTCAGTACATTTCTGTTGCATTTGAATACATTTAGCCTAAGGCACATCGGGGCTGAGCTGAATAAGCAAAATGCACACCACCCACGAATGTTTTTTTGGAGGGGGGAGCTACCGTAGGTTGTTGGGAATTTATATTTTTGAGCTTATAATTTGTTTTGAGATTCAATCTTACAAGGTTAAAGCTGTTTAATTTTTGCTAAGAATATGTGATAAACGAATCTCGATAAATTATGTTATTTTTTTTTTTTGAACAATTTTTCACTTTCTTTTTAATTTTATCTCTAAGGATAGGTTTTACGATTAACATCAAAATTGCACAAATATTATTTTAAGTTTTACTTCTGGGTGTTAAATTGTAAATGTTTTGATGTTCTCAAAGGAAAAAAAATGCCAAAATAATTGACCTCATTTTACGGTTTCGACTCGCTCATGAATAATGCATATTGATGGTTAATTCTTTTGTATCCCAAAAATGGATAAGCCCAGCTGCATGTTTCGTTTGTTTTCCAAAATATCCCCCAGCTTTCAAAAACCAAACCCTGGCACGAATCATCGATTATGTAACGAAACGAAACGCTCGAGCTACCTAATGATATAATAACCGATTTCTTCTTCCCCCCTTCTTCCCCTTGGAATTCTTCCAGGGTTCTCAAAATTCAAATCACTCCATCAACACAGCCAATCCTCCTCCTCCCACGTATATCACGACCCATCGACCGTGATCCAGAATTTGCAAAATGCAAAAATGCAGAAACCACCCATGCATTTCCATCATCATCCTGCCCTGGTGCATTCAGAAAAAAATAGGTGGTGGGGGAAAACTGCTGCCGCAACCAGATGAAAATGAAAATGATGGGCACTAAACATGGAACTCGTGGGGAACCGGCATTCCAAACCCACATTTGCGCACATCCAGAATGAAAAGTGTGGCCGTTTCCAATGCCAAATGGCAACCCGAGCAGACGGAAATAACTTGGGAAGGTCAGTTTTTGATATTGTGAGAAGATCGAAATATGTTATTGGGATGATCGGATTAGTTGTTAAAATAACAAAAATCAATAACAAAGATTTGTTCGAAGAATAACTTAAACTGTTATTATGTTGTTATTTCAATAACAAACCAATAACACAGAAGGAATCATGAAGGAATAACAAGATTTGTTATTTTGTGCGGAGAGGTGGAGCAGCATAATAACAAAAAATGTTACTGAACTTGTATGTCTCCATAACAAAAAAAGTTATTGTTTTGGTTTATTTGTAATTTGCAAATAAAACTGCAGTTGCCATAACTCCTCTGTACTAGTCAGGGCTGCAGAGTCGGGTACCTCCAAGCGACTTTGAATCCATACTTTGAAGACAACTCCGACACTGGATGCAGGATATGACGTCAACGACGACTTTAGCTCTCCAAAAATACCCGACTTCACAGATTCCGACTCCAAGTAAAAGTTGCTGAAAATTAGATGAATCCGATGCAGTCTCCGAGGTCACACTCCAGCTCGAACTTCAACGTCAGCTCCGACTTCCTGGCTCTGTGAAAATAATAACAGTTTTTGTTATTCACACTTCAAAAATTCTCAATAAATAAATCAATTCTGTTAGGGAATATAACAAAATAAAAAAAAAGAACTCTCAAAAGTTAATTTATCGGATTAATTTTAGCTTGAAACCCCATTTCATGGTGAAATAATGACCCCGATGAAATTGGTCAAAATTATTTCATAGTTCTAGCCAATTTTAGTAAAATCCCTTAGGGGGTATATCAAATAATTAAAAAAATCAACTTTCAAAATTTCAACTTTTTAGAATAATTTTAGCTTAAGGACCCCATTTCATGGCCAAAATAATGACCCTGACGAAATTGGTCAAAATTATCCCATAGTTCTAGCCAATTTTAACAAAGTCCCTTAGGGGGTATACCCAAGTAACATTTTTTGCCAGGAGTTCAAAATAGCAGTTTGGACCGCGGTAGGATAAAACTCTCTTCAAGTACTCTTCCAAACTCCTGAAGAAGTTTTGAAGAGATTTTTATCCTACCGCGGTCCAAACTGCTATGCTGTAGCTATCTTGAAGAGCTCTTGTAGAACTCCTGGGATAAAATGTTACTTGGGATATCAATTAATTTAAAAAATCAACCTCCAAAATTTCAACTTTTTAGAATAATTTTAGCTTAAGGACCCCATTTCATGGCCAAAATATTGACCCCGACGAAATTAAACAAAATTATCCCAAAGATCTAAACATATTTAACAAAAGAAAAAATAATAACAGATTGTGTTATGGA
This sequence comes from Culex pipiens pallens, assembly GCF_016801865.2. Lineage (NCBI taxonomy): Eukaryota > Metazoa > Arthropoda > Insecta > Diptera > Culicidae > Culex > Culex pipiens. The sequence goes on from NC_068937.1 coordinate 121,009,554, forward strand.
CACTTAGAAACTTTTCCATTTGTGCGATTTGTGGTAATTTTATTTCTAAGTCAGTATACCGAACGAATAACAAATTTTGTTATTAGGAGAGTTTTTGAAATGTATAATATTTCCTCTTATTGGCGTGTTATTAAACATTTTCAATATAATATCACTTCAATACCAAATTTTGTTATTTTATCAGAAACTGTTATTATTATTTTTTCTTCTTGAAGTTGAACTTCAGGTTAAAATAATAACACTTTTTGTTATTTTAACAGGATTTGTTATTGAAATATTATTAATTTTGTTATTACCGTCTGCCCGGGAACGACGCTGGTGACGATGATGATTGCATAAATACATTCAATTTTCAATCTTTCCTTGTGGGCTGGTTTATGTTGCGGGGTGCATTTTCTCTGTGGTCGTTAAAGAACTGTCAATGGTGTAATTATTGGAAAGTTAAGCTGCTGCAAAAATTTACAACATTTCAATGAATAAAATATTAATAATACCTAATAATGAAAATTATGATAATGTTTTTGTTCTGTTTTTGTCGATCTGAAGTTCACAAATTCAAAAATTTTAAAATGATAAAAAAAATCTTAAACAAACGTGTTACAATATATTTAACATAGTTGATAAGGCATTTAATTTTTGGCGAAATTTTGAAAGTGGGGAAAACAAAACAACAAAGATAAATTACATTGCAAAAATGGAATTATCATCACTTCGAATCCCGAGGCGGAAGGTGTTTAATTGCAATAGATTTGAGTTCCAGCACCGATAAGGAAATTTTTGAATTTGATTTTTTTTTCTCCCAGTTTTCCTTCTTTAAACTAATTTTATTGTTTTATAACATATTTTCAAAAAAAATCATTAAAATTTTGAATAAAATTAACATATACACATATAATCAGGTGAAATTATTGCAATGCGATTTGCTATAAAAAATATGTAAAATACATTAGTTTTATATTTCTGAGTAGTTCATAAAAGAGAATCTTGAATAAGATTAACAAAAAAAGTTTAAACTAAATCATTATAATTATGATTCAACTTTACAAATAGGTCAAAGGGCAAAAATAGTCAAAATAGGGCTTATGTCACAAAATCAAAAAAATGGGATAATGTCACGTAATATTTAAAAATATTCTTGTAAAAACGTTTCTATAATATATAATTGAAATTATTTTTAATGGTAAAACATTAAAATTGAAATCAAACCAGCAAAAAAGTTATCCTTAACCCATTTCGAAAAAAAATTAAGTTTGAAACTCTGGTATCGTGAAAATCTGAACATAATTTTGCGTCGTTTGATACCCATATTGCAGATTATGAAAGTTTGAGTAATTTTGTAAATTTAAGTATTTACATCATAAACTCAAATCGGGAGTTTTTTTAAAGGTCCAATAAACCAAATTTTCAGTTTTTGCTTTTTGGGTGTTTTTAATACCCCTGACTCAAGGCGGTTCCAAAAACACACAAAAAGCAAAAAATTAAAATTTGGTTCATTGGACCTTTTCAAAAAAAAAAAAAAAAAAAACTCCAGAATTGTAATGGAAATCTTTACCAAATTTTGCTACCTTGTAAGAAGTTAGTTTGAGTTACTGTTGGTTATCGCCGATAGAATAATCGTATTCCGATCATTTGAGTACATTGGAAAAGACGTAATCTTTTTTAATTTATCAATATTTTTAAATAATTCAATGCTCTATTTTTTAAGGTGGCTCAAAATTATTTGCTGTTATTTGCACAAGTTATAATATCTTTCAGAATTTAAGAGGCTCTATTATTGTTGACTTGTAAACCTTGTTAGCTTCACTTTTTATTAGCCTCTTATTGACTAGAATTTACATTTTTATTGAAAATGAAAAAAAAACTGAAAATATTGAAATCGATTGCAAATTATACGAAATACATTGCAGAGTGCTTATTTATGTATTTTGTAATCAAATCAAGACTAATTAATCTTTTGTACCAAAATTTAAATTTGTGTACCGTACACGAATATGTTATTTTTTTAAAAAAGGGGGACAACAACTTTCAATATAATTTGTACCAGCCTTATTGGACATTAGTCTTTCACAATTTATCAATAATTTTATTTTTAAGTTAGAAAAATTCTGTGCCTAATTTGGTCCCATGACGGTTCTTTTGTTGCACACGCACGCACACACGCAGAAAAAAAAACGCATAATGCAGAACGCATCTGCCGCCTTCCTGCGTTCGCCGCAGTATTTCGCTTGACTGTACATATCGCATTATGCGTGTGGCAGGGTGTAGATTATTTGCAAATGTATTACTACTTTCCATACATACACAAATACAGTCAAACCCTATGTACATAGTCACGCAAGCACATTCTGTCCTTGAAAATTGCGTCCGCTGATTTTAATTGTTCGCGTTTTTTGTTGTCGTCGTTCCTCTTCTTACTTTTTGTTCATTTATTTATTTTTCAATTTTTTTTTTGTTGCGTTTCAATGGGTTGTGCTGCCCTGCGTTCAACATTTGCATTTTGAGCTGTTTTTTGTGGTGGTGAAATTTATTGCGTGAGCAAAGTGCACACAAAAGCACTAATACTGTTCAAGAATATGATGAGGATGATTTCTAGCGTTTCGAATTTAACCTTCTTTACTCTTCTTAAAAATGTAGATGATTAGAATGAAAACTTGAATTTCAACAAGAATGATCCACCCTAATATAGTCTCCCAACGCATTCTCCTTCTCCGGGAGGATGGAACACCACACCCGTATTAAAACTCCATGGAAACCAGTTTTTTTTTCGCACACGTTTTTTGAATGTCAGTTGTTTTACGCGTTTTTTTTTGTCATGTTCGCTATTTTAGTCTTGTTTTTGCGCACTCGCAGAAGTTTAAAAGTTGTTTTTATTTTGTAAGTTGGCATCGCGGTTCGAGAATTGAATTTGGCCACAATTAGTTTATATATTTACGATTGTGTTTTCTGTTGGTTCCAGTAGGCTATGGATGTAGGGAATTAGTTCCAATGGCTACTCTGGGCCGTTTTAGATTAATTTTAAAAGATTCTATTAACTGTCAAACAGTAATTTGCTTTGACATTCGATATGTCCAATAAACAAAAACATAAACAACTTATGAACCACCCTATCAGAAAGTTCATTCAATCTCGTCAACCCCAAACCAGTGCGAAATTTTTCGCTAAAAGCAAATTCTCTCCCAGTTTTCCTCCAGCAGAAGGTGTGCTTCCCATGGAGCAGCGAACATCCGGAGGACGCTGGAGCAAATCCCCTCTCCCCCAACCTTGATTTCAACTGCTGCCAGACTGCTTCTAGATTAAATTGACGCAGAAACCGTCGTCCTCCGAGAGCCATTCCCTCCCACGTACGCACTCTAGTTGATGCGAAAATTGTCTACCCTCTGATCGGCTGACGCACTGTGGGTTGAGAATACAAAGAGAAATGAAGAAACAGAAATTAAAAAAAATATATAAAGAATAAAATGAAGAAATGAAGAAATGAAGAAATGAAGAAATGAAGAAATGAAGAAATGAAGAAATGAAGAAATGAAGAAATGAAGAAATGAAGAAATGAAGAAATGAAGAAATGAAGAAATGAAGAAATGAAGAAATGAAGAAATGAAGAAATGAAGAAATGAAGAAATGAAGAAATGAAGAAATGAAGAAATGAAGAAATGAAGAAATGAAGAAATGAAGAAATGAAGAAATGAAGAAATGAAGAAATGAAGAAATGAAGAAATGAAGAAATGAAGAAATGAAGAAATGAAGAAATGAAGAAATGAAGAAATGAAGAAATGAAGAAATGAAGAAATGAAGAAATGAAGAAATGAAGAAATGAAGAAATGAAGAAATGAAGAAATGAAGAAATGAAGAAATGAAGAAATGAAGAAATGAAGAAATGAAGAAATGAAGAAATGAAGAAATGAAGAAATGAAGAAATGAAGAAATGAAGAAATGAAGAAATGAAGAAATGAAGAAATGAAGAAATGAAGAAATGAAGAAATGAAGAAATGAAGAAATGAAGAAATGAAGAAATAAAGAAATGAAGAAATGAAGAAATGAAGAAATGAAGAAATGAAGAAATGAAGAAATGAAGAAATGAAGAAATGAAGAAATGAAGAAATGAAGAAATGAAGAAATGAATCAATAAATGTTTTTGTTTTTGTTTTTGTTTTTGTTTTTGTTTTTGTTTTTGTTTTTGTTTTTGTTTTTGTTTTTGTTTTTGTTTTTGTTTTTGTTTTTGTTTTTGTTTTTGTTTTTGTTTTTGTTTTTGTTTTTGTTTTTGTTTTTGTTTTTGTTTTTGTTTTTGTTTTTGTTTTTGTTTTTGTTTTTGTTTTTGTTTTTGTTTTTGTTTTTGTTTTTGTTTTTGTTTTTGTTTTTGTTTTTGTTTTTGTTTTTGTTTTTGTTTTTGTTTTTGTTTTTGTTTTTGTTTTTGTTTTTGTTTTTGTTTTTGTTTTTGTTTTTGTTTTTGTTTTTGTTTTTGTTTTTGTTTTTGTTTTTGTTTTTGTTTTTGTTTTTGTTTTTGTTTTTGTTTTTGTTTTTGTTTTTGTTTTTGTTTTTGTTTTTGTTTTTGTTTTTGTTTTTGTTTTTGTTTTTGTTTTTGTTTTTGTTTTTGTTTTTGTTTTTGTTTTTGTTTTTGTTTTTGTTTTTGTTTTTGTTTTTGTTTTTGTTTTTGTTTTTGTTTTTGTTTTTGTTTTTGTTTTTGTTTTTGTTTTTGTTTTTGTTTTTGTTTTTGTTTTTGTTTTTGTTTTTGTTTTTGTTTTTGTTTTTGTTTTTGTTTTTGTTTTTGTTTTTGTTTTTGTTTTTGTTTTTGTTTTTGTTTTTGTTTTTGTTTTTGTTTTTGTTTTTGTTTTTGTTTTTGTTTTTGTTTTTGTTTTTGTTTTTGTTTTTGTTTTTGTTTTTGTTTTTGTTTTTGTTTTTGTTTTTGTTTTTGTTTTTGTTTTTGTTTTTGTTTTTGTTTTTGTTTTTGTTTTTGTTTTTGTTTTTGTTTTTGTTTTTGTTTTTGTTTTTGTTTTTGTGTTTGTTTTTGTTTTTGTTTTTGTATTTGTTTTTGTTTTTGTTTTTGTTTTTGTTTTTGTTTTTGTTTTTGTTTTTGTTTTTGTTTTTGTTTTTGTTTTTGTTTTTGTTTTTGTTTTTGTTTTTGTTTTTGTTTTTGTTTTTGTTTTTGTTTTTGTTTTTGTTTTTGTTTTTGTTTTTGTTTTTGTTTTTGTTTTTAAGTGTTATAGACTATTTATTTATTTATTTATTTTTATCATTTTTGTTGAACTTTTGTCATCCTTCCTCATTTCTGTGCCCCCGATCTCTTACAACCGTAAAAGATTCTCTTCCCATTTGTCTAAAACCCCGCAATGATGACATTAAATCACGCTCCAGTAGCACACCCTAACGACGTAGAATCTTATGCCAGTGCCAAGTTTGTGCGATGTCTCAAAGGCCTCTTCCGTTCGCAAAACTTTGTGACTTGTGCAAATTTTGAATCGTGGTTTCCTAGACCCGGGGAAAGAAGGGGTTGCGAAACGCACCAAAAATCCAGCAATTCAGGAACTCTAAGGAGTAAGAAGTAGTCCTTTGGGGGGACACGTGGAAAACGGCGTGGGGAGGTTGTTTGTTTGTTTAGTTTTGGGGAAGAAACTGGGAAGGGACAGATGTTCGTTAGTTGGGTTTCTTGTTGAGGGGGGGTTCTTTTGTAGCAGAAGCTGTCTACAGGGAATGGAAGATTAATTTCGATGAAAGGTTTCATTACAGGTCGGTAAATTGACGTAAGAAGATTGAAATGGAATTCAAGCAAGCAGACATCACTGTTTCTGACAGTAATTTAATCACGTTGGAATTAAAATAGATGCAATTTCATGTATTGAAATGTTGTTAAAAGTCAAGCAGAAATTAAAGCATGTTCATTTTACAATTTAAATGAGGTCTCACAGGTTTACCATTTCAATGTGATTTGCAAGATTCCAAGAACACTAGCTCAAATGACGTAATCCGTAAACTTTACTATGGACTGGACAAGCAACAAAAAATTCGCAAACAAGTGGAAGTAGAATAAAACAACTGCTAAAAATCCAGCCATTAAAACCAAATCACGATCAGATAGTTCGCTAGTAAATAGTCGAACCAGAGAAGATCAACCCAAAAGAAACCCCCCAAAGAGATTAAATAAGCTCTTCGACTATGTACTACCCAACTCGTCGCTCGTCTTAAATCTAGCCTAGGTAAAGTTTGATTAAATTAACCTTGAAAATAAATTTCGCGTTCGAGCTCGAAAGAAGCAACCTGCTCATTAAAAAAAACTGGCCGACTTCATCTCCTACCACCACTCGTCGCCACCTCTCTCTCTTGGACGCTTGGAGTTGTTTTGGTTAAATTGAAAATTTAAGGCGCGCAAGTGCGTGACTGAAACTGACTCTCCGCGACGACGACGAGACTGTGTGGACTGAGATCTCGGGACAGTTCGTCGCCGGTTGAGGCATCCAAGTCGGGTGCGGAGGTTTGGTATGGGACTCTGATGGTGTTTTTTTGAACGATGAAGCCTTCTCGTTGGAGGCTTCTTAAGAATCTCTTGGAAGGAAGTAATCTGTTTTTTTTAATTTGTCTTATTTTAGTTCAAATTTATGTATTCATTGGAATTTTGTTATCTACTAAGTTATTCTTGGTACAGAAACAAAGCTGAATTTTGCAACTAAACAGTCTGAGACGTAATTATTTTCTTAGCTCTGCACTTATTCTGGTTTCAACCAAGTGTTTGTTAAATTAAATTTTCTCCCTAATTTTAATTCAAATCATTAAATTAATTGTTACCTTTTTCGCATGCGTATTTCCCATATGTTTTCCGAAAACGTTCCAGCTCCAATCGACGCACCCAAATTTCCAACAAATAAGCTTCTGCTACCAATTAGTGATTGATTGGAATTCTATCCGGTATCCCTCCCGAACCAGAAAAAAACATTGTGTTTGCTCGTTACCCATCCCTGCTGTCCCATTAACCCAGGCTAGGAGCTGAATAGTATTCACCACCCGAAACGAAATCGAAAATTCTAATTTATTTTCCGAAAGTTCCTCCTCCAACCTGTAATTAGAGTTTGGTTCCTTGCTCGGCTTCGGCTGTACACTGTTGTAGCGGAGGGATAGGCCCAAGTCATTGATGGATGCGCTTTGGAGCAGGTCGGAGCAGTTCGCACAACGCCCAATTATAATTGTGGGACCACGGATGGATAATAATTATACGGTTTAGCCCCCAGCGATATATCTACAGTTGAATTTGGAAGTTTCAAATGGTGCGTTTTCACGTCATTCGGTCATAACGTATGGCGCGCACGGTTTTTGGCTGTAGGGTAGCCGGGTTTTAGGGGTTTGGCGAAAAATGTGCCTATTTTGAATGTTATTATTAGGACCGGCACGCTGGTGAGGTGGAACCGGTGGCCATTTATCACCTGGCCCGCGGTGACCCCTTGACAAAAAGGTGCCATTTGTTTGATATCATTTGGCGGCAAAGTTTTGGAAACAACTTTTGGAAATTTTGCAAAAATACCATTATTTTTTGCATTATTTCTATTTTGTTCACAATTTTGAAAAAATGTGCAATTGAATTTGTTATGGAGAAACCTACCTTTCCTTGTTTAATAATAATAGATATCTAATGTTGACAAACTGCGAGTTGCTAATAACAGTTATTAGACAAGAATCGAGGTGTGGTAGTTACTCTACCTCCAAAAAATGCTTTTTCATTTCTAGTTGAACGCTCCCAGAAGGCGTAACACTTCCACCAAGCGTGCCAACTGTGCCTTTGGAAGGATGAACCATGCGTGATTAATAATGATTTATGACCCAATCAACTAGAGTGGACGCTGGAGAGTTCACTTGGGAGTTGAGGTAAGAAATTTAAGCAAAATGTTTTAAGTTTTTTAATTATTGTTGATCGGTATTGATTGCACCTCAAGTTGGTTTTTGAATATCTTTGTTACGTTCCAGTTTCAAAATTTTGGAAAAATCTTCGAACGTATTTTTTATAAGTTCAAGTACAATTGCAGATTTGGACTTGTTGTGCCTTAGAGCGCATACTATATTAACAAAACTGCTGAAACTTTCAAAAATAAACAATTTACAAAATCTGGGTAACAGATATCTGAGATTTTTGAGACCGAAAAGTCCGTGAAATACAGTTTTCGATTGAAAAATGGCTTTATTTACAACAAGCTTGTGCGTTCTTTTGACAACCCATCCGAGAAGTCATTGAAGTGAAGGAAAAAGTCAGATAGTATATGACGTGACTGATTGAGTAAACGAGTGACTGATTGTTTGAGTTAGTCAGTGGCTTGGTAGGTGAGTGAGTGAGTTAAAAAGTGAGTAAGTGAAAAAGTATACATAATATGAGTATGTGATTGTTTGAATAAGTGAGTGGGTGAGTAAGTGAGTGAGTTAAAAAAATGTGATCCAGTGAGTGAGCGAGTAACCGATTGAGCGTGAGTTTGATTCAGTGAGTGTATAATCGAATACTCAAAGGAATTTGCATGCACGAATGAGCGAATTTAATTTCAACTTTTTTTATATTACTGTTAATTGTATCAACAATCAACAATTTTGTGAAAATATGAAAATATGATTGATGAATGAGTGAGGGAACAAGTATGTGAGTGCAACACGAGTGAGCGAGCGATTGAGTCAGCGAGTGAATGAGTCCGTGAGTGATTGAGTCAGTAAGTGAGTAAATGACAGAGTCAGTGAGTTAGAAAGTAAGTGATTGGGTGAGTGAGCAAGTAACTGATTGAGCGTGAGAGTGAGTTGGTGAGTGAGTAATCGACAACGCAAGGGAATTTACAAGTTTTTGAACAATTTTAATATTTCCAGAGCATCAGGTATGATTTAGTTTACATTCATTATTGTTCGTACAAAAGCCATATCTGTAAAGAAACTACTAAGTTGCTCACCGCGTGTTCCCCACTCATTTAACCGAAAACTTTCTGCACTATTTCCTTCCCTAATTCTAGCCAGGCATTTCGCTTTCTTGTCCAGATAGTCCAAGTCCTACAGACACGGTTTCCCCCCGGACCGACATACCTTGCTTGTTCTTCAGCTTGGTAACAATTACTTCAGTCGAAGGAAGCAAACTTTCACAAATCCCGTGATCACCGGCCGTAATTTCCTGGACCTCTCATTCCCCCCCTCCCCGGAAGCCACTCTACTGATCTACTCTTATTTCCCTTGGTTTTCTTTGGGTTTCTTTTTTCTTGGCGTGCCCACCAAGAATAAAGAGAATTCATCATTTTTTCCACCGTGTCCGTGTGGGCAATTGCAATATCTTCTTCCTCTTTCCCTCTCTTCTCTTCTTGAATCCGTCGAATCCGTCACGCTCCAAGTCCGGTTCTTCTTCGACTTCTTGCGCCGCGCAAAATCTAGCTTTCTTTTCACTTGTTCTCTGTGTTTCTCTGTTCTGTGCTGTTCTCTTCTTGTTGTGTTCGTTGTTGTGATGTTCCATCTCCTTATTTTGCAATTACTGCTTCGTTCTGCACAGCAGCGTTTCTTTCCCAGCTGCATTTTCCTGCGTCGTTTCCGCACGGTGTGGTACCCGCAAAATGCTATTAAATAATCCCCCACCCCCTTTTCCCCTCGACACCACAATCCTCGATCCTTCCTCAATCGGGTTCTTTCAGAACCAGAACCGCCAGAAGAACACAACAACAAGCCCAAAACCTGATCCGTTCTGGTGGTTCTGTTGATGATGTTCCACCTTCTTCTGCTTCTTGCCACACTCTTGAGCTTCCAGGTTTGCAAGGTTTATTCTGGTTCTGGTTCTGGCCAAGTGAGAGGAAACTTATGTAACATCATTCGCGACGCTGTCGGGAAGAATTCCAAGATGGTGAAGCCATGGCCTAAATTGGTTGGAAATCCCGAACGTTGGAGATGATCGGGGAGCTGATTGGTCTGCTAGTAGGTAATTGAAGTTTTGAAAAATGAAAATAAACAAAATAAACAAAAAGTCCAATACAATTTATTACTTTGTTCAAACACAGCAACTACTTCTTTAAAGCGTTTTTGAATGAAATTAAGTGATAGGAAGTAAGCAAGCCTGTTTTTGATAAAAGTTCTGCAAAATAAATTTTTAATTTGTTTTTCTCCGATACAAATTACTTGAAAATTGAACTAACTACTTCCACTTTTGAAACGGCTCAATTAATTCTACAACAATGTGAATTATTTTAGGCAGTGCTGCCAGATCAACATTTTTTTGTGTTACCAAACATGTTTTCAAATACTTTTCCAAATACGTAATCAAAATTTATTCAAATATATGTTTCCGGTTTTGAAAAGTTCTTAAATATCATGAAGAAAAATCTTAGTTAAAATATTAACACCGGCCCAAAAATTACTATGGAAGCTTTTTCTAATTTTTCTTCAGGATTTTTTTTCTTAATTTAAACATTTTTGTCCCTTGGCTCTGTTCAAGATCGAGGGAGGGAGACAAAAAAAAGAAAACTGAATCTAAAATTTCAATTTTATTATTTTGCAAGCAACACGTATCAAAAAATGCTTTATATATTTTAAAAGTTGTGCAGTCCAGACTCGATTATCCGAAGGCCCTGGAATAATTTCACTTAGGATAATCGACACTAAAGTGATTTACAATTTTTAAATCAAAGATGGCGGCCAATGTGGCGGTGACGAAATATTGAAAAATGCATTTTAATTCAAATTTGACTAAAATCCAATTCTGTAGGTTTGTATTGTTAGAAATTTTTCCTACATTTGATTAGCCCTTTAGAATAACCAATTGTGTCCATGGACAAACATTATCAAAACAAAGCTGAAAGGACCTCCAAATCTCTATTAGGTTTAATTGTAACAAATTGTGAACTGATTATTTACTGAATAAAAACTATAGCACACACGTTCAATCTTTTACACGCTACAAGCGAAACACATAAATTTGTGATTATGTATTAGTGTTTGCGGAACGAAATGAAATATTTCAAACGTATTTTTCGGATCGGGTGGGTTAAACGCACAGTTCTCTGGGAAAATCACCGGTTGAAATTGAGAGGGGCTCCCACACTGGTTTCTCGGTTGCGTGTAATTGAATTGAATTGACTAAAATCCAGAACTCAAAAAAAATCATTTTTTTGTTCGTGATGCGATTTTCTGAAGTCCCATACAAACCTTTGGATAATCAAGGCTTCGGATAATAATAAATTTTATTTCAAGCAAAACGACGAAAACCTTAATTTATTGGAATTTACTCAAAATATCAAAATATTTTTAACTGGTGCCCAAATCATTGAAAACTTGGTAAGTTATAAAATATTTCAGTGTTAATGTGCTGTCCCTTCACGCCAACTCGATCCTTACAAAAAAGAAACTTCAAGTTGGCACAACTCCATCCCGCAAAAAAAGCACAAACTCGTCCCAGAACCATTCCAGAAATTGCCTCACACAACGCGCAGAGCCTCCGGGAACCAGTTCCCGTCATCGCCGTCGAGAACGCGAGAACCAGAACGCGTTTTCGAAACCAAGTTAGTGGAGTATTACACGATCTCGTTCCCACAAACACAGGCGCAGAACCCAAGTAGGCCGGCCAGGCCACATCATCCGGCCCAAGCAGCCCCAGAATTGGCATGTGTTTCAGGTTTTTTGCTGCTGGCTGTAAACAATCAGAACAAAAACCCCGCCAAGAGGAAGAAGCTTCAAGTTCAAGATCTTTCATTCCCCGGCTTACAGCACGACGACGAGTCCGCACCAGCACCGGGAACAAGAAGACCAACAACTCCGCAACGTCGAGAAGAACACTCGCTGGCTGCAAGAAGTCACGACGAGGGAACGTGGCGTTCTTATAAGAACGCGCTTCGTTTCGCAATCGCGCAACTCCATCACGCACAACAAGAAACGTCGACGGGGAAGACATCGAAGAGACGAAGACGAAGCAGGCCCTGCAGAGCTGGAGCAGAATTCTTAAGCCGGCGAACGGCGGCGTCTCGCTCTGGCGAAAGTGGTGTACGGCCGATCGAAGCAGCCTGATGTCGCTTGCCCTCTCTGTCCGGCAATTTCAAGGCCAACTTTGTTTTGGATCCAACGCCAGTGGAAGTGACGGGCGTGTGTGTGAGCGTAGCAGTGCGGAAGAGGTGGAACAGGAAAGCGAAATGGGTGAGGAGAGCAGAGAAAAAGCATAACTCAGAAAGGAACGATGGGAGGGGAGGTTTGGAAGTTGCAAAAATAAAGAACCAATTGAAGGAATTGGAGGAGTGAGTGTGCAGAAGAAGAAGGTGGAGAAAGATGACGCGGGCAGAGGAGCGCACTTAAAACCCGTTCCCGGGTTTTGCGATGCCAATCTGGCTTGATTCTTCTTCGTGGAGAGTGGAGAAGACTTGAAGACCTGAAGATTCCTGGAGCGCGAAGCGTCTTGGACGTTGGGGGGCATTGTAGTTAAGCAGGGGAGACAGTCAAGAAGTAGAAAACGCCAACATGCACCCAAACGAGGAAGGTCAAACTCTCCCAACATTGACATCGAATGTTAGTTTACCAAAGACCAGCGGAGCTGTATTGAAGACGGTGCCACATAGACTGCCAGAAAAATTGTCAATCAGTGTTATGGTGTGGTGGTCACATTAGACGCCATAAGTCTTTCGTTTGGGTGTAACAATAAAAGACAGAAACTGGTTTTGTAACCGAAGGAGAGGAAGCTACGGCTGCGGCGGAACAGCAGAGAACAAGAATCGTAATAATGCGCGAAGGAGCGTCTCTTTCTCTTTCAAGGCCTGCTGCGGTGCGAAGAATGGCTGTAGAAGCGGCGCTGCTGCCGGGATGACACAATCGAGTTGCTGCGAGGAAGAAGACGAGCGAAAAACATCGCGATGATGGATGTGCGGAATTAGTTTAATGGGATACTTCTGATGCTTCGCGAAAGTCAGGGAAAATGAAACCGAAGTTGGCAAACGTCCAGCAGCAGACGAGCGTTAGCGTGTTTGCGAATTATGATGTGAGTTTGAAACTAAAAGTGGCCTCAGGTAACATCCGTGTATTGAGCGTCACTCGAAGTTTCCATTGAGAACTGAGCATTTTTCTTAGCTTGAAGCATTTCTTCAAGGATCATTTCTCGAGTTTTTTTTTGAAAAGGTCCTATAAACAAAATTTTTAATTTTTGCTTTTTGGGTGTTTTTAGAACCGCCTTGAGTCAGGTGTATTCAAAAACACCCAAAAAGCAAAAAGTGAAAATTTTGTTTATAGGACCTTTTCAAAATAAACTCGAGATTTTATATTTTAACCAAAATAATATATGTATTGAAATATAAACCCTATTTTTTCCTGTCATTCTCGAATGACGAAACAACCTACTTTTCATCGCAAGTTTTTTTTTTCCTAATCTATACTTACATCAAAAGTTATGATTTCCGATAATTTTTTTAAGCTTGTTGGACAAATGTATGATGGGAACTATACCATTTTTCAGCCTATTTCTATTATCGGCCTATCATCACTTTGATCATGAATTACAGCTTTAATAAAGTGTTTTTGACTGTTCCAAAGTAATAAATAGCTCAAACAAACGTGAGCAAGCAACTCTCCATTGTTGATACATCTGAAAATGTTGGTTTAATAGCGGAAAACAGCAAAAGTGATTAAAATGGGTATATTTACCCTAGTTCTGAGAAAATCTTCTTTTTGCAAATAACATCCTTATTCATAAATATTATCTCCAAAACAAATATCCACTAGATCGATTGACCTATTTTCGCCCCCTTGCAAACGTCCACTACTTTGACAGTTCGCATCATTTCCATCAAAACATTGCAATGTATTAGAAAACCGAAAAGAAACACAAAAACAGCAACATTTTTATGATTTATCCAACAGTGACACTTGCAAAGGGCAAAATGAGAGGAACTTGAGGAGGAAGGAGTACAAAATTAATGTTGTGTGTCCGATTTGTGATGATTTTTTTTGTCTGTTGATGTGTTTCTCAATTGGTGGTTCTAAAGGAGCCATTAGACTTTGACAAACAAACAAACAACACGTTTAAAAAAAACTTTTTTTATGCAAAAAAATAATTGACAAACAATATTGTTTGGATGTTAGAACGAGTTGCTAAGTAGGACCTTTTCTGTCAAGAAGGACCACAAAGTAAATTGTTTGTTATTGTATCTTCAAACGCCAGTTTCGTTCAAGTATCACTCTTGTTTTCATCCTGAACGCCACCATGATAGATGTTTTATGATGGGGATATGATTGCATGGAACTTCACCAATAAAGCCTGGGGACGAACCAATAAAATTAGAATTATTGACTGAGTCGAAGCGATTTCCTGTTGTTTTTGCCCCGCCAAACCTCCTTTGGGATGGTGAAAAATAGCCCAAAGAGGCAAGTGTGGCGTAATGTATTCAAAATTTGACCATAAATAAAGCAGTCCAAGGAGGCGACTTAATAAAGCCCTAAATTCTGCGGACCATCCTTAGCGGTAGGGAAAAACCGGTGCCGATAAGACGGGTAATCGCTCCTCGGAGGAAAATCTGCTTTATCGTTATTTTATGTTTGGGTAAATTTACATGAAGTAGGCCGATGGGGAGAGGGGTGACCGAAAAGTCTTCGAGGGAAAAGCAGCAAGAATTTGCCTACTTGGGTGGATGGTAAGGGAAAATTCATCCTCTCGAGATGACTCGATGGTCAACCTGACAACCAATTCAAACAGGGGGAAAATCTGGAGTGAAAAAAAAACTGCCCAGGAAAATCCTTGCTCAATAAACGCAGATTAGAATAATGGACTGGAGGGACTAAAATCTGCTGGTCAGTTCAAGTTGGTTTCGTCGCGAGCGCAGTAAATTGGGATTAATTTCCCCCGTGGCCAAACATGTTCGATTAGCTATTTTGGGTGAGCGAGGGAACCATTAGTAGGGCCATTTAGATAATGATAACAGTTTCGACCACTTTAGGAAAAAAGTGTCACTTGGAGGCGTTGATGGAAAAGTGTTTCAATGGTGACTTCTTTTAAAATTATTATCAAAATTAAATTTTTGTCATTTCTCTTTTTTTGTTTAATATTATTGTTCTTATTATTCATATGATTAAGAATAAAGAACATTTGATACGAACGAAATACTCTACATTTAATATTAGTTAGAAACATGTTATGTTCCAAAAAACAAAAATTCAAACCTAAAAAAAATCTTTAGGTTAAACGGGACGCCAGTTTTCGGACAATTTGCAATTTGCATTCGAAAAAAGTATGCAGGTTTCAATAAAAACTTTAGTGAAAATTTTTGTTATGCAGTAGGAATCAACAGATTGGATGAAATTACAACCAAATCCTCATCGCGTAAAAAATACGTGATTTTTTTTCTCTATACACATCGAATCAAATGCATGGATTTTTAAGTTCTACCTGATTAAAAAAAATAGACTACATTCCACATGATTATCACCACACAAACAAAAAACTGACAATGATTGATTGCGGTGCAAAATTAAATCCCACCATTATCCAAAGCTCCCAATTATAATCCATGTGTTGATCACGTTTTTTACCTCATTTCAAACCGGTCAATAATTGATTGCGATTGAAATCATTCCATGATCAAGTTAGCAAAAAATAATTCCTCACATAAGAAAAATTCTAGCTGGTTTATTTTTTCTCTCAACCACCAATACGCAGAGCGTCATCCAAACAAAAGAACTCACTAGGCTTGCTGCGTGAGTGGCGCTTTAAAGGTGTATTCGTGATGCAGAACAGCAGAGTAGGCCGCGCTCGCGCGCTCGTTCCCTCTTCCAGAACTCTTTACGCGAATTTGTGTAAGTAGGTAAAGCCGGTCGAGAGCGAATATACCTAATTGCAAGGAAGGAGAAGGGAGAAAAAAAAGTGTGCGAATATCGCGGAAAGAATAGAAACGAAAAGGAAAAACATCACAACGCCAACTGTATTATTATGTAGCTTTTGAAGGACAAGGAAGGGCAAATTTTTATTTTGATGTTTCCTCATTTGGATTTGTTGTGCGCGAATTTGTTGTTGCTGTTTTCGTTGGCGGTGTTTGTTATTGTTCACTATAACGAAGTTAGTTTTTTTTTGTGTTTTTCAGGTCCAGTTCCCTGCTCGATTTCATTTTTCGGTGCATTCGGGGCTCACATTTGGGGAACAAACGAACGTGCACACATATGCCTTTTACGTATTAAATTACGAGGGTGCTTTTTAATGGCTTTTGGAAATTAGGTGGCCTGCTCAAGTGTAGTGTTTTGGTTGCTAAAATTAGATCTGGTGGACGGACGTGGAGACATGGAGGTGGGGCAAGAATTTGGCCAAAAGGACGCCGAAAGGATTAGCATCAAAACAACAGCCCGAGGGGTTCACCGAAGGAGATCTTGGAATAGAAGCTAATTTATCTAACTTATCAATGTGTCAACTTATCAATCTGTCAATTTTGTCGATCAGCCAATTCTGTCAAATCCGTGAATTCTGTCAATCTGTCAATTCTGTCAATCTGTCAATTCCGTCAATCTGTCATTTCTGTCAACCTGCCAATTCTGTCAAACTATCTACTTGTCAAACTTTCAATCTGTATTTGTTTCAGATATTTGAGAAAAATATAGAATCGTTGGACCCCTCGCGTACACGTGTCGCCATTTTTTTTCTTGTTTTGAAAAACAAGAATGCTCCATTTTTTGCGAGTTGTTGTTTTCCTCAAAAGAGGCTTAGGCAAGAGCCTGGCCACGTTGTAATCGAATACCAGGGGGGAACATGTTTTTTGGGCATTACCTTTCGCACGAATCGCCCCGAAAAAGGGTTTTAGTAATGAGCACTCCTGAGTCCCTCTCACGTGGCTTAGAACAAAACGTGTGTGTGTGTGACTTAGAGGGCCC
Organism: Culex pipiens pallens; assembly: GCF_016801865.2. Classification (NCBI taxonomy): domain Eukaryota; kingdom Metazoa; phylum Arthropoda; class Insecta; order Diptera; family Culicidae; genus Culex; species Culex pipiens. The sequence goes on from NC_068937.1 coordinate 121,026,360, forward strand.
AAAATTCAATATGGCGTTTACTGTTAATTTCCTGTTTACTTCGATCGGGGCAGGGCTTTTGTTAGCAAAGAATGAAAAGAGAAAAACTAGGCCACAGATGGCGCCGATTTTTTGCCGAGCCCTTCGAGCTGTTGTTTTGAAATTTGAGGTTAGGTTAGGAATGTGAGTCGGCGTTAGGGGACCACCAGGTATTTTTTTTTTTTTTGGAGGGGAAAGCGTCGCGTAAACAACTTTGACGGATCGACGCATCGCTGGGTAGGAAGGGTGGTCTTTTGTGTGTGTGAATCATAACACACAACAACAGAGGATTTCGCGTGACTTTTGGTAGTAAAAATTAATGAATTTTCGACGCGATGGAGCGCGGCAATGTTTTATGGGCCCATAATTTGGTGTTGGATGAGGCACATGTGTTTATTCGCTGTTTTTTCAACAAATGGTTTAATTTATGCGTCAAATCAACGCGTAATCCTAGGGAGCACGAAATTGGCCTTAGGGCCTGTCAGGGTAGGGTAACAAATGCTGACGTTTCAAGGTCGTTGCCGAAATTTATACATTTTCGCATTAGGGGTGGAAGTCTAACCCTGGCGGTACAGCCCTGCAACAAAATGTCAATCAGCGAGGCAGTGGTGCAAGATGTTTGATTTCCATTTAACAGTGATGTCATAAAACATTTCTAGAGCTTTTTTTAAAAAAGGTCCTATAAGCTGTTGTCATCCATATGTTTATAGGACCTTTCCAAAAAAAACTCTAGATTCGACAGTTACGTAACTAAAGTGTATTTAAGATTTAAGAAGTTTTTTTCTCATTGTTTTTTTTTTTCAAAAAGCCGCAAGCGCCATTTGTAATTAAATCATAATCTTCACAGACTGTTCAATCTGACGGCCTTCAATTCAGACAAATTTGGGGTGAATCGGGACACATAGAGCGAAACGGGGCAGCAGTTTAAGCCGTGTTTTTGCACAATACTTTGAGATTTACAATTGGTTTAGGGTAGATCAGAAACAAAATAGCAAAATAAGTATATTTTCAATTTTCAATAAGTGTTTTATTAGAATTTAACAGTTCTGATCCAGGAACCAGGAATCAAGGATTTGCAATTCAGAGATTAGGAGAACCTTTCAACTGAGATCAATTCAAAAGCCTTTGAGGGTACACATTTCTAAGTTAAGATTTTTCTAGCTGAGTGCTCTTTTAGGGAAAACAAATTTGAGAAAAAATCCATAGATCTATAAAAATAAGTTTATCGAATTACAAATTGTAAGCTTTCAGGTGCTTTAAAAACTTCTGTTCATGTTAAGACCGTAGTCCCGATTCACCCCAGTTTACGTTAATAACAATTCATAATAATTTGGAATAAAAAAAAATGCTAAATTATTTGCAACGGTTTATAGGACGTTTTTAAAACTGAACCCAGATTTGCGTCCAAATTTTCTTTTCAAATTTTGTTATTTCCTGTCTGCGTATTGTCAATCGACACCAATTTAGATCGCACACTGATGGATTTATAGCACTTGGCCATGCGTGACATAAAGCGGCTGTCAAAACGCGCTGGAATCTTCCCATCCGGGCTGACACCGAAAAGACCCCAAAAGCAGATGCGGCTCTTTGTTTCAATTTTGAATCTTCGCCAAGATCTTCGCTCACTTTTTGCGGCCATCCACAAACCACAATTTCTTGGGAATTTCATTTTCAAGAACCAAACTGTCCACACATGGGCGACACCACATGTCAGAACGTGTTTTTTTTTTGTTTTTGAAGATTGCGAAATAAAGCAGTGTTCCCGGAATTCCGCTCTTTTCCCCTCTCGGAAGCGAATTCCCCAACTTTGATAGCACTGAGAAGAAAAAAAAGCACCGAAGAAACTCTACAAAACGAGCACAAAAAATAATTAAGGTTAGGAACACGGGAGAACCCTTTAAAACCGCCGAAAAAAAGTGCAACTCCTTCGTTTTGTGTTTCCCCTGCCCAACATTCGCTTGGCATTGTGTAATTTTGAAGTTCCTCGAAAATAAAGGAAAACACTGCAAAAAAAACGAACCTCATTATTATGCAATCATGTTTTGAGTTTTTTCTTTGCGTTTCCTTTCTTCATCTTGCCAACCCTGCTTCCGACGACTTTCTTGAGCTTGTTTTGCGCGTGTTATTGTCTTGAAGAGTTTCTGACAAGTAGGCTTAGACTTCCTTCGTGCTGCTCAATGGCGCAGTAGGCCGAAATGCAATCTTTAAGAAGTTTAAAAAAAAGGAACCGAAACATCAACAACAAAAAACGCATTCAACCAAACAAAGCAACCCGATTGTTAGGGGGGAAGAATGCATGTTAGTATGGGCTTGAAGAGTCGTCCTAACACAGAAACCTATATTTCAGTCTTCTTGGTGCTGCAAGGCATTCTTGGATGATTTCTCTTTTTTTCAAGAAGTTGGTGTCCTGGTTTGCAAAAAATAAGAAAAAAATTGGGGACCAGAAGAGCAGCTTGCGCAGCAGGGCTAAAATTAGGTTGAAAACGACGCAATATTCTCGGGAATCGATGTAGGCAATGCGAAATTATGTAAGAACTTTGGCGAATGGCGACCGGGAAGAGGTCAGAATAATGTGAGTTTTGGGGAACGTTGCCGCGCCTGTGATATTGAAGCGAACTTTTGGGAGACTTGAATTTGAGTTAGAAACTGCGCATTTGTTTTAAAGAGTCATGGTTATTTAAAACAAGAATCGTTTATTTTCGTAGAAACAATCGTAAAACTTTCGAGCTTTCTCGATTAAAACCAATCCATTAGACTTAATGATACACTTGTTGATGGATTCCTTTACTTGTACTCGATCAACTGCATTATTCTGCATACAAAAATCAATAATTGGGTACTAAAGCCCTATGTCAATTTTTATGTACTACGGTAAAAAACATAATTAAAAACCATTTCTAATCACTTTTTTTCATTTTAATGCAAAAAAAAAATTGACAAGACAACATTTTTTCGATGGATCAACTATGGTCCCCTTGGAACGAGCTGTCAAGTAGGAGCTTTTCTGTCAAGAAGGACCGCGAGGTTAATTTTTCAAAATTGATTTAAAAATCCATTTTAAACTCTTTGTGGTCGTACAAAGGGTCATTGTACTCAGAAAAATAAGCTTTATCTCTGTAAACAATAATATCAGCAATCTAAGCTTCATTTTAGGACCCAATTGGTTCCAGCACAAAATTGTCATCGACGTCAAACCAGCCAGCCTCTTGTTGGAAGCACAGGATGTATTTCTTGAAAATGAAAATATGTTATAAGATATGATAATTTAATTTCCCTCCAGCAACTTACGAGCTCTTCTTCGTTGTAAGTCACATTTTGCTGATTCGTTCGACCACGTTGGAATCTGTAGGAATGCCAATTTTTTGGTAACAATTTCTAGCAATGCCCAATATTTTGCGCATTTGCTGTTTGTTGTACTCAGCCTTAAAATAAAAAAAAAAGCTAATTAAATTACTCAAACTAAGAAACGAATACTTTTATCACACAACAACTGATGCAACACACTGCAAACAAAGAGATTGCGAGAAATTTCATTTTAAGTACGTTGTTCTAGCTCGATTGCTTAAACTACAATGAATAAGGGTTCTGCCAAAAATTCTACAATTCTAATTCTACAATGCGAGTTACGCGTTATCAGAGCTGACCTTTAGCCACACAGAGATTGAAAGAAATGCACCTGACCTTTGTGTTCTTATTTTCTTTTCCGTTTATCAAATTTGATTTGATAATTCACAATAAAAACCATTCTCTTCATGAGGGGTGCACATGCGAGCCAAAATTTAAATTACAAAAAAGAATAATAAAACTAATAGCGAAAGCAGCGTTAAGGAACCATACAATAATTATTTAAGAAAACTTTCTTTTTTTTTCAAGAAGGAGCAAAACAAAATTTAATTTTTTTTTCAAGATTTTTCATGAAAACCACTTTGGGAAATAGTGAAAAGAATATATTTAGTATTTTTCCTTTAAAATATCCATATCAGTTTGATTTTAATGCAGTACAGAAATAAACTTTGAAAAATATTCGCTACAGCCTAAGAATGTTTTTGAAACTACAAATATGTTAAAAACTCATCTGGAATAAAAATTTCTCCTTTGAAGAATAATAGTAAAGAGAGATGAACAATTTCAGAGTAAAACAGGAATTTTTCAGGTGCTTTTTTACTCGCCACTCTTCGATATCAATGATATTTTGTAGACATGATATCTAGGTAAGCCTAGGCAAATTTATGGAAAATTAAACGAGCTTTCCGGTGAAATTTTTTTTGAGGCTGAAAAAAACGATAAAAACATAATTATTGTAATTATTTGGAAAAATCTGGCAGACGAAAATTTTACAATTGTGAGTAGCGAAGGAGAGGCAGAATATGAATTGATTTAAAAGTTTGTAGAATTCAATGCAAATTCAGGTTTAACTGATGTTATGACCTCAGAAATGTTGAATTTGCATCTTTTTTGTTGAAAAAATATTCCATTTTTATTTGATTTTAAATTAAATACGTTCATTAAATAGTTCAGCAATTGTTTATTATTATTTGTCAATATTAGGGTGACAATTTTTTTTTCAAATCTCGAGATAACCCTTGGCTCAATTCTTCAGGCAAAAATAAGTTTCTGTGCCAATTTTGAGCTAAATCGGTTAACCCTCTACTGCACAAATTTTTTTTCGAAATTTTTCATTTTTCCCGTGTTCAGGAGGTCATTTTGAGCAACTTTTGTTCTACGAAAAACTTTACTTCTCTTGTTTTATGTTTTTCTTGTTTTATTTTTAGTATTTTAATTTGCATTTATCATGTTTAGTTTATCTTTGTTTTTGGTAGTATTTGGCCTATTCTAACACCCCATATCATTACATTTTGTCTATCTAATTTTTTAATTTTTTTTTGCAGTCACTTTTTCAATTTTTTGCATGTTTTTCACATTTTCTTCTCTAGAATGGCACCTTTATCATTTAAATTGTAAAAAAATGTGTTCAGGCATAGCCTGGGACACTACAAAAATTACTGCATACTTCTTATTACTTAACATTAACGAAATGTTGGTAAAAAACACAGCCAAAGTTGATCCCTGAAAAAATGACATTTTTAAAAACATTGGCAAAGTCACATACAACAAATCAAACTTCCAACCTTAAAATTTTCTAAAATTTTAAAAGTTCTTCTTTCCAACGCTGTTTAAAGATCAAAAATTGGTTGAAAAATGGATTTTTGGCGATTTTTTAGATCGAAGCCCGTCTAAAAGCGGGGTTGGGTTGTAGAGGGTTAAGGTTAAGGGGTCGCTATTGATCGTTGAAGTTTGCATGGGAAAATTCGAAAAAATGTATGTGGAAAAACATCTTTTCAGGATTTTTGCAGAAGGTGGCGGTTCAATTTCCTACAACTTTGTCGAAGGATGCAAGAAGATCCGAGTTGATTTTGATTTTATATTATATCATAAACCATATGTACGCTTTTTATTTAGAAATTTATTCTAAAATTTTATCATTGCGATTCTGTTTAAAGTAGACCAAACTCATCTTATATCCTTAAATATATTCAAAACATCGCACCGTCCGCAACTCGGCCAGACCGCTTCCGATAGATTTCCCAGTTGCGGAAGTCCTAAATCACCCGTAACTACCCGGTCCGAAACCACAGGATAACGCAAAACCCATTAAAATGCCCATTAGTTACTTTCCTTCTAACACGGGTGGACCACTGACTGTAGGGCAAGGATTAGATTTCCTGGTACGCAGCAGGACCCTTTTTCTCGTGAGATTTCATAAATTTAGTTCGGCCCAAAAGTACGGGATCCACCCACTGCGGGGCCCATCATCCATTGATTTACTGCTAATGCAGTTTGCGTAAGATTCCGGGCTCGATTGGTCAGGAAATATTCAAATTTACTGTTTCTATTTCTTCAAAATATAGATTTGTCAAGTGGATTGAAAACTGTTATTGTAAATGCCTGACAATTAGAAAATCTTATATATAACTAAAGATTGATTCTCCTTGAAAATATTAAGGAAAAAATAGGTTCCTAAAATCGTAAGACAGATTTGAGCCAAAATGATTCTTTTAATTTAGTATAAAATTCAAAAATTATTCTTCTAAATTCGTTCCACCTATCAAGATTGCTCACAATGCCAATTTTAAACTCGAAGCTGAAAAAAGTGCAAACTCATTCGCCTGAAAAGTGAACTTGCTCTCGTTGTAACGCAAATTCACCTCCAGGGCATCGAAGAATCTTTTCAGAACTTGTAACGAGCATGATTTTCGTTTATCTTGCCCTTGTTTACATACTCAACTCACTCCCTCACATGTGAGCAGCAGCGTGAAAAAACGACGCGTTTGATGTTGATTTATTAACACGGAATTTTTCTCACTCGCGTTACTCGTGAAAGGGTTGATAAAAGGAGTTTTTGGGTATGAGTGAGTGAAAAAGTTTCCTTAGCGCGTGTATGGATGTCAATATTTGCCTATTTGTGTGTTAAACGTGTGGTTTAATGAATGAATGAGCAGTTTTATCAGCGGGAAATTGGGACGGAGGAAATGTAATTAATTTTTGGTTCAAGAAGGTGGAAAATTGCTCCAGGGGTTTGAAGGGAATAAGAAACATTGATGAAAACGTTTTTCAAAAACATTTTATAAGAGAAAAATATGAGAAATCCAAAAAGGGTGATTCAGTTATACATAATTCATTGAACTTAGATTAAAACTTCAAGTTAGTCAAGTAGCATTAGAGCTTTTCAAATCTTTGACGTGCCCGAAATCTTAATGAAGGGGGGAGGGGACATTTGTGAGGTGATCCCTGACCAATACTAGAATAAATCTCAAGCTCGACATAAACTTTAAAAAATATTTGCAATGGCCTTAGGCCGTTGCAAATATTTTTCAAACTTTATTGCCCCCCCCCCAACCCCCTCCTTCAAAATTGGTCTGAAAAATCAGGGGGCAAAAAAATATTTTTCCAAAAAACTTCAAAATTTCTATGAAAATATTAGTCTAACCATCTGAAAGCAATCTGAAATGCATTTTTCTGCATTGATAATCATATTTAGCATGTTTTGGCTTGTTTAGAAATGTTTTGAATTTTTATGAAATTCCAATGCACAGCACCGCAAAAATTTTATTTTTCGCAAAAAAATAAAATTTTCGTCAATACTTAGATATTTTGGAAACTAATGATGGCAAAACAACTGGACAGTAGGGTGTAATATGGTTGTATGAAAAAAAATAAAGTTGTCCAAATTTAGCGAGCACAGCGTGTTCAAAACTCGTCTAAAACGTGTTTTTTGCTCGAAAATCACGTTTTAGACGAGTTTTGAGGACGCTGTATCTTCTTTCAGGGACAAGCTAGCACCATACTCTCTTCGGGAAAGTTGTAGAGCACATTCCAGAGCATCCGAATATGAATCCGGTTTTGATATAGCGTGAAACGTGGATTTTTTAAATATCATAATTCAAAAAAAAATGGTTTTTCCCATACAAATTTATATGGAAAATTGAATCGCTTTGCGCAAAGTGAGGACTAAACCAATCGTTCCCAAACTTTGGGGAGTTCTTTAGGACCCCAAAAGGAACTGTAAAATTGCTGTGCTGGAAAATCGATTTTGATATTACACCCTACTGGACAGGTGTATAAGGCTTCATCAATAAAGTACGTCACGCTAAAATCAGTCAAAATTTACCCCTCCTCCCTCCCTTTGTCACGCTTTTCCTATACTAATAACATGCAATGTCACACTTGCCCAGACCCCCCCCCCCTCCCCCCCTAGAGCGTGGCATACTTTATGGATGACGCCTAATGCATTTTAAAACACTTTTTTCATTGAAATGTTGAAAGCATGGCTCGTAATTAAATTTTTTATACTTTTTTTATTTTTTTGCCCCCCCCCCCTCGACTTTGGTCAGAATCGAGGGACATAAACTTCAAAAAATATTTGCAACGGCCTTAACACTAGAAAAAAAAATCCAAGACTAAAAATAAAACCTAAAATTTTACATATTGGAATAAACGTATCGAATAATTGAGATTTTTTCATATAATTCTAAAGTAATTACACATTTTTTTGAAAATATTAAAAATTTACAATAAGCTGCGTATTTTGGAAAAAAGAACTTAAACTTAGTTATTTCAATAACTTTTTCATACAATACAAAAGACATATTATTCAAAATTCACATAATTTTCACAAAACCACGCATTTTCAAAAAGAGCATTGAAAATATTAGTATTTTTTTTTTAATTTAATACTCAAATCATCTGAAATGTTACACATCTTTCAAAAGTAACTTTCCTTTTTTCAAATACTAAATATTCAATATTACGCCATTTTGAAATGTTAGTCTTGATATGAAAATTTTGAAAATATTGTTTTCGAAAAATCGGTAAATTTCACGAATGTTTCATATTTTAACATAGTAAATCGGACCATTAGTTGCTGAGATATCGGCATTAGAAAATGGTGGGTTGTTTGGGTGAGACTTCAAAAACATCAATGTTCCTGTTTTTAAACCTTTGCATGGCAATATCTCAGCAACTAAGGGTCGTATCAACAAAGTTTCAAAAAGCAAAATATAGAAAATCTTCTCAGCTTTTAAAAAAAACATCAAAGGTGGGCAAACATGTTCACTTATTTAAAAAAAAAATTAAAAACTGTGACTATTTTCAAAAAAGTTACCTAAAAATGGCTATAACTTGAAAACGGTGCTCTTTATCAAAATTTCACTAGAGTACTTTTTTTGCTGTTCCTATTCAGACTGTAGTCTCAATTCACCTCAGATGACGGTACATAATGGATTTTTTTCTTCAATTTTGAAAGCAAAAAAAAAATGATAAAGCTCAGAATGTTCACAAAAGTACATGTTGTATACTTTGTAAAAAATTTAATTGTTTAGTACTATTTCAAAAATTCATAGCGGCAATTTTGAGATTTTTTTAAATTTTGAAATATTATTGTAGAATTGTATAAAAATTGTTCCTATATGCACCTATTGAATTGTTTGAAGTTTCAATACGAAGTTTAAAAGTTTATAAATATGAATTTGTTTTTCATATGTATTTCACGTTTTAGATTAGTTATTTTATTTTATTTTGTTTTTGATCCATCAAATTCGTGTGTTCTCTATTTTTTTGTTTAAAGAAGGACAATTGGAAACGATTTTTTAAAATTTTGTAATAAATTTTACAGAGATTGATTAATGTTCATGCCCTTTCCAAACCATACTAACAATCTCTTTTCAAAGGTCTGCAAAGGTCAACTTTGATTACGAAGTCCATTTTTTGATGCAATATTTTCGAGGGGTGCATTATTCAGTGTTTGTGAGATAATTGAACAAGACGCACGCTTCGAGGATGAAATTTTTAATTTTGATTGCCGTCCTAGGCATTAGTGGCTGTTTGGTAAGATTTACATAATTCTGAGGTGAATTTGACTAAATTCATCTTAATGTGTAGGCTGAATACAACAAGCAGCAAATGCGTAAAATAATGGACGCCGCAAGGCCATGTTACCAAAAGTTGGACATTCCCACCGATTCCGATATGCTTGAACGACTAGCATATCGAAAAAATGTCACCTACAGCGAGAAGGAAGTGGTAAGTTTGAGTTTTTTTAAACGAAATCTTGTGAAATTGTTGATAATCTTTCTCTAGGAGTTCATGCTCTGCTTTCAACAAAACTTTGGCGTGTACGACACTGAGGGAAATTTGCGTCCGGATGCAATGGTGGAGTTTTGTATGAAAAATCCGAAAATGGATCGAACTCAAGTGACGGAAGCAATTAATTTGTGCGTTAAAAAGTGCAATGATTTGCCTTTACTAGAAAGAGCGCGAAAGATTTACGATTGCTTCTTCGACAGCAAGCAAGCTTGGTTTTAAATTTAATTGTGGCACTGAGAATAAATTGAAATGATAGTTAATAAATAATTTCTAAAATTTCATCGATGTCATCATTTTTTCCAAAACCATAATTCTCCTCCACTCAACCATGCCCGTTTCTAATCTGCGCCGTTGTTCCAACTCCATAATTAAAATCAGAATCATAAATTTCGCAGAATGTTAAGAAAAAAAAACGCGCCATGCCCTCGAGCAATTCTTTCATTCAAGACTTTTTGCAAAACTTGCGATAAATATAATTACGCGGATAATTAAGTGAAGCCCGCGTGCTACGCGGAGCCGAAAATTCCAAAAATCTGGAAAGAGGGTTCTTGCACCCCTTTTCTTATGCATCCCTAACCCTTTCGAGAGCAGAATGCCCTATTCTTCACCGACGAAGAACGCGAATAATAGGATTGATCGCCTCCGGGGGGTGCCCGTAAATAAACGGCGGACGGTGGTGACGTGTGGCGAGAAGCGGGCCCTGACAGACGCCATGCAGAAACAATGTATCATTTCGCGTACTGTGTGACTTGAACTGAAGAAAAAAGTTAGAGGTTAGGTTTTCAAGAATTGTTTCGGCGAAATTCTGGTCACGTCTTCGGCGAACAAATCAACGCCAACTGCGACGACGTCGTCACCAGGGCAATTGTCCAAAGTTTGACTCGTTAAATATTTAGCTGTAATTGGCGAAGGAAAATAATTAAAATTATGATGGAACCCTTTTTCTTGGGAAGTCTTTTAACGGAGAAAAAAAATCCAATCTACAAAAAGTACCAGCCGTTTGACCAGCATGAAACCATAACAATAAATAAGATGTTTCCCCAGAGTCGGGAGGCCCACCCCTGCGCAGCGATCGCAGCGCCGCCACCGCCCTGAAGTGACAGCTCGAGGGGTAGGACACTGCGTTTTAAATGTTTGTAAAGTCTTAAAATTCGTATTATATTGGCTTGTTTTAATATTATTTTGTGTTTTTTTTTATTTAAATGTACAAGCAATTTCCTGAAAAAATAAAAATATATTTAAAACATTCAAGTGACGCACCCCCCGATGACAGCTCCCTATCCGTCAAGGGGTGAGACACGCACTTTTTTCGAGGAGAGGCCCAAAAACAAGCCGTAAACTGTTTGTTTCGTTACGGGGGGATGCGTGCGTGTATTTTTATGAGATTTTCTACAAATGTAGCATAACACACAACTCCAAAAGTGGATATAAAACACGCAGCGGGACGATTAAACGAGACGCCGGAAACCCCGGAATCTAAGGAAGGCATCCCTGGGCCCGCCGGGGGCTGTTTGGTCGCTGTTCCACAGGGGGACGAAACTTATGTGGTGAAACAAAACGAAATCGTTGGCGCAGATTTATTGAGCTCTCTGGTGGTGGGCAGCACAGGAAGCAACCGGTATAAATTGCGAGCCGAAACAAGCTTGGATGAGGCCTCTACTGTGACTTAATTTATTTGCAAATGTAGCACGGGTTGCAGAATTGGAGGCTTTTACAGCTAAATTCACCTCAGAACAAAATCATTGAAGGATTATTTCTGTAACCATGTCTTGAATCCACTTGTCTGTGATCAAAATCTGAAATAACCTCATCCTGTTTGTTGATTCTGTGGACCATGTCCAGCAAAGCGATAGTGGTCGTCGGTTTTGGATATGTAGTCTTGGTAAATACCTTCGGGACAGTTGGAAATGTTTCGTTGTTCTATCGGTTTTTTTTTTCGTCGCAAAACTGTGGACTTTTTGCAAACATGAGGGTTGTATAACTGGAGGCGTTTGTCTTCAGTGGACACCATGAAGCAAAGTTGTTGGTTTTTTGAACTTTTTTAACCCTCAACAAAGTCAATTTTGTTACATAGGACATTATCAGTGAAAAAATCTACAGAAATGGATAAATTGTTACACGTTTATTTTTTTGTTCTTTTTATCAAAAATACATTTTTTAAGTTTTCTTAACAAAATTAATGAAAAGTTCACGTCTTTAGAAGGATATGTTTTTTTTTTTAAATTCAAAAATATTTTGCAAAATTTTGGCAACAGCATAATCCGATTTGTTCAACAGCTTTTATGCTGATTTGTTTAACAGTCTTTATTAATTAATTACATTCTCTTTAATCATTTTTTTTTAACTTCAACCCCAAATCAATCTTGCAACATCCTCTAACGTCGTGACGCGCATTAGCGCGCAACAGAATTTAATTAAAAACTTGAAATTAATGAAAACATTTTTGCATAAACAAACACTAATCAAGTAAAGTGTTTTCAATTAGCGACACATTCGCCTGGAATCGACATGTGCGCTGCTGCTGGCTGGGTTCTTCCGTCACGGAATGTTGATCTCTCCACTGACGAGCCCCGTCCTAAGGCAAACATCATTCCCATTCCCGCCAAAACTTGCCGGCACCCCTCCTTCAGCAGTGGTCCAGCGAAACAAGTCCACGCGGCGGCGGCGTCCTCCTTTTTAATTGTGATTTATGCTCATACGATTTTCATGTACTATGTGCCTAGCTAGATGATCTCCCTTCTCTCCCTCTACCCTTCTTGAGTTTTAGGGGATGATTGTAATCAGTACGTCGAAGGGTTGGTTGAAATGGTGTGGTTCCGAATTGGTTTATCCTTAAGCTACAAACAGCAGAAAATTCAACGCTACCATCTCTATTTCCCAAGTAATGTGGAAATCGTTACACTTGACAAAACACGCATGGTAAGGGAGGGGGGAAACAGATTAATCAGCATCCACTTAATATCAAAGTTTTTCCTCCGATTTTTCCTTGTGGAAGTAAGCATGTGTGGATGAATCGACCAAGGGAAAGTACTTGAAGGATTACACACGAAAAGGACACACCCAAGTAGGCCAAGGGAGGTTTTTTTCCCGCGGAAAGTTGTGTCTTGTGTTTTGCAACAATGTGAGAATGTAAAGAAATCTAGTCATCCGTGTGACACTTGGAAATGGGTAACAAGATTAGGGTTTTAGGATTGTCAGCTTTGCAAGAAAAGGGAAAATATGTTTTTATCTCTTTTAAGAATTTCAAGACACTGATAATATTAAATCAGCTCAATTATTACATGTTTAAAGTGCAAGAATTATTAAACCATTTAAACCATTGACCTGGTGCACAGTATATACTAACAGGATATCGTAACCAACAAAAGAACAAATTACAAGTTACAAAATTTAATTAAAGTTGCATTCCCACATTATCGAATGTCAGGAACTAATGGTCCAACTATCAAAGTTGAAAAATGAAACATTTGTGAAATTTGAAGATCTTTCTGAAAAAATATTTTGAAAACTTTGGAGTCAAAACTAACATTCAAAACAGGCAAAAATCAAATCTTACGCCTATGTTAGTTTTGCTACCAAAATTTTCAAAATATTTTTTTCGAAAACATCATGAAATTTCACAAAAAAATAATTTTTCCGCATTGAAAATAGTTGTTAAACAACTACAAAACATTGAAAATTGAACCTTTAGTTGCTGAGATTGGCATTAGAAAATATGGGGAATGTTTGGATGAGACCTCAAAAGATTTTTTTTTGTTTCTTTTCATTTTATTCGCTGTATTTAAGCAACCAAAGGTTCAATCTTCCATGTCTCAATCTTATTGTAAATTGTCTGAGCTTTACAAAAAGAAATATTTTCAGGAGCACAATCAATCATGAACACTATTTTTAAAAAATCGAAAAGGGGATTTTTTCAGTTCAAATTTAACTGTTTGTGGCTACATCTTGTACTTTTCGATTGCAAATTTGATTTTACATTGAAAATTTAATCTAAACATTTTGACTAAAATTTATATTTTTTCAAAAAAAAAACAATTTTCGTCTGTACTTGGCTCAAAATGCGATTTGTTGTCCCATACAATATTTGAAAAAAATATTAATTTGGATTTTTGGAAATTGATTTTTATTGTGAAAAGAGTTGATTGAAAAATCCGCAAAAGAAAATTCCTTGCCAAATATAGAAAAAAAAATAAAAATCCTTTCAAATAGGCTTAACAAAAGCTTATTTGATACTCAAACTCGTAATAATAGTACTGATTCAGTTCACCAAAAAAAAATACATAACAACCACAACGCTTCTGATTTGTGTTTCACTTCATAATATTTTGCCAAGCAAAACCAGCAACCATGCTGAGCGCGAATAAAAATTATTGAAAGTATTCAGTTATTCGCAACACTGGCGAATCGTCAGCTTCGGTCATCATAATTCAACAACCACACAAAAACCAGCAGCTTTGACTTTTGTTAAAGCATCTTTAATTAATCACTCCCACTAAGTCCGGTTCGGGACACAGCGCCGGCTTTTTTGCAATTTTAAACCCAACAGGTTCGAGACACACCCTAACATACACAGTTAAAACATCTGGACGATTTTTTATTATTATTTATATTTTACTTGGGTATAGACGTGATTTCAAATCGTTGTTAAAATGTATGCTTTAAATATATTGCTTCGTTATACTGTGCGTCAATCAAAGAAGTTTTGAATATAAATTTTTCGCATAAAACGATACAAACAGGAAAGTGTTGGGTAAGAATGTCCAAGAAGTAATAGGTTTTGGCAACCAAACCTGTTTCTTATAAAACCAGTTAATTTACGTTTTGAATTATAACATTCTTTAATCAGTAAGGAAATGCTGTACATCTCAAAGTGTACATTTAACAAATTAACAGTTGAAAAATAAACACCTCCAAATTTAAGTCAACAAACTACCTTCCAACAAGTTAACCATCTGTATGACTAACGACGGGTAGCGAATTTGTATCCGATCAGGCCAAATACTCTTTCTTCGGACTTCCTCAAATCATCGTTTACGTACCTACCTTCGGTTGATCGTCCGAAAAAAACCCCCGCCGTCGTTCATTCATTCAGCCCAGGTCAGCTCACTTAATTCTCTTGGCCGGCTGATCCAGACCGATCTTAATTGGGTACCGGCTCATCGTCGCACTTGAGGGGACTTTACAGGCAGCATAGACAATCAAACGCAAATTTTTTATTTCTTTTCAATTTGAGTAAATAGAAATTTAAAACGCTTGTTACACTGATTTCTTACAAATTGAAAAATGCACTTCACATCTGTTTGTCTGTGTAGTCTGGAACGAATCACTGTTCTCAACAACGCACTGGCTCAGGTGTTTGGCCGAAAAACTTGGAAGTGATCAGTTGCTGGTGACTCGCGTCCTCGTCCGGTGGTTGTTTGAACGTTTTCGTTCGCTTTCGTGAGTTATGGCACTTTTTGAGGTGCTCAAGTGGATCCAGTTGGGGCTCCTGGCCGGGGCAGCCCTGGGTCACCAAAATCATCCTTCGGGGGCGGGAGAGCTAATTGGAACGAGGTTCCGTTTTCCCAGCGATAACGATGGACACGGTCCAAACTCGGATGTGTACATCGATCGGATAAGCAGCTTCGACCGGTGGTCGAATTACTGGGCTAAGACGCCGAAACCGGATCGGGGGTGGAACGAGGCACCGGGTGGTAGGTACTGACTTATGCGAGTGGTGAAAGTAGTTGTTTTGAAGTGAATACTAGAGTTGCAACAGTTATGTCGAACGAAGAAATGTGGAAATTTTTTATTTCAAAGCGTGTTTGGAGAAAAAGTTCGTTACACTCCTTGTGCATATTCAAAAATAAAACAAAATTGATGTTTTTCACGGAAGGTGGTTTTAATAGTGTGGAAATTTTGTAAAGAGTGAAATGTATATGTGAAATGTACCGTTCTACATTTTTTCGAAGCGTGAAAAGCTATCCGTATTATTGTACAAAAATCTTTTAAAACTTAAAAAATAATAATAAGACGAGCAAAATTATTCAATTTCATTATTACCAAATAATTTCTGAACGAAAAATAAAACATAAATCATCACCCTCCATCATCACAAGATCTAAATTTGCTGAGAAAGCGCGGAAATTAACCTACCAGAGCTCCTGGTGAATTAGAAAACAATTCACAAAGCAAAAAAAAAACACACAGCTCTAACAAAGTGCCATAAATTTCACACCACGCACCAAGGAGAAAAACGGCGGCGTGAAACCCTTTCACTTCCCCCTTTTTAAAGCTAGAGAAAAAAACCTGAAATGACTTTTTTCACAAACCTTAGAAACCATAAATCTTGGCCACAATCGGAGAAAACAGCGTTTAGAAGGAATAAAAAAAAAGTTTCCCGCTTATTCAAAAGAGTTTTTTGTTGAGAACTTTTATCAATTTTCCACCAAACAGGCTGGGGAAATTAGAGTGAAAATTTGTTCGCGACTTAAATGAACAACTGATCGGAGATAGATTGTGCGCTGTGCTTTTTTTTTCGCTCGACTTCTTAATAATTTCACAGTTGGTAGTAATTTATGACGGTTTGAGGTTGGAAAAAAGTTTTTCAATTTCCCTTAATTAAGATCTATTTTGGTGGGCCTTACAGCAGATGCAGCAGAGTTAAGATTAATGTTAATCTCGTTTAATGGAAATTAACACTTGGCTGAAATGATACTTTTTTTCTTACTCTGTTGATGGCGTACGTGACTTCTTCTCTGGCTGGTTAAAATTGACGAATAATTTTGTTCCTAACCATCGGCCGGTGCAGAAATGTTGGACGAGGTCGTTTTTCGGTTTGTCGGCCGCTAATTTGGCATGAAGCTACTCTTCATGAATTGCTCAAGTGTTTAAATAGCGGATAATTGTGCTTTCTTCCGGGATGATCGACAGGTTGTTGATTTTCTAATTCTAAATTTCAAATTCAGAATTAACAAAATTGATTTAACGTGTAAAATCCTTCAGAAACACTTTCGAACGGTAATCTCTGAAAAACTCGGCAGGAATCTTCTATATGAATCCCCGCTATCAAGTTTAACGTGAGAGTAAATTGCCTTCTTTGTTGATTAAAATGCGGAAATGCTGAGCTTTTGTAGAAGGAACAGTGTTGTCATTCAGAAAATAAACTGCATGTATCTTGCCATGTTATTAAAGTTCGGCTTCAGATTTATCTCATTTTTGCTGAGTCATGACGACCACAAGAGCAAGTAGGCGCGGTAAAGAATTCCTTCCAAAATTTGTTGTTGTTGTTCTTTGGTTATTTTGTTTATTTGTTAATTTGTTAATTTGTTAATTTGTTAATTTGTTAAATTGTTAAATCGTTAATTTGTTAATTTGTTAATTTGTTAATTTGTTAATTTGTTAATTTGTTAATTTGTTAATTTGTTAATTTGTTAATTTGTTAATTTGTTAATTTGTTAATTTGTTAATTTGTTAATTTGTTAATTTGTTAATTTGTTAATTTGTTAATTTGTTAATTTGTTAATTTGTTAATTTGTTAATTTGTGAATTTGCAAATTTGTGAATTTGTGAATTTGTTAATTTGTGAATTTGTGAATTTGTTAATTTGTCAATTTGTTAATTTGTTAATTTGTTAATTTGTTTATTTGTTAATTTGTTAATTTGTTAATTTGTTAATTTGTTAATTTGTTAATTTGTTAATTTTTTAATTTGTTAATTTGTTAATTTGTTAATTTGTTAATTTGTTAATTTGTTAATTTGTTAATTTGTTAATTTGTTAATTTGTTAATTTGTTAATTTGTTAATTTGTTAATTTGTTAATTTGTTAATTTGTTAATTTGTTAATTTGTTAATTTGTTAATTTGTTAATTTGTTAATTTGTTAATTTGTTAATTTGTTAATTTGTTAATTTGTTAATTTGTTAATTTGTTAATTTGTTAATTTGTTAATTTGTTAATTTGTTAATTTGTTAATTTGTTAATTTGTTAATTTGTTAATTTGTTAATTTGTTAATTTGTTAATTTGTTAATTTGTTAATTTGTTAATTTGTTAATTTGTTAATTTGTTAATTTGTTAATTTGTTAATTTGTTAATTTGTTAATTTGTTAATTTGCACCTTATGTGGCATTTTACATCAAAATAAGTTTTAACAATTATACAATTTGTAATACGAGACCATGACTGCAACGCAAAGGTTGACCAAGACCAACTTGTCCCGAGAGTGTGATAAAGCCGAACCCGCTCATCGCGAGAACCGGATTGATGAACTTCACGATCCGTTGTTGTCAGCAAACTGTCGCCCCGACGATCTTGAAGTCCACACTCAGTTAGGTTTCATCTCCCGTACGAATCGGTCGGCTTTTTCTTGGCTTCCCGAGTGTTGTGTGATTTTAGACTAAGTTCCAAGCCGTTATCAGTAGACTCAAATTTTGAGATGATCCTCCGACTCGCAGAAGTTGGAGTTTTGCTGGGATTGTTGGTGTTGATCCCGAGTTCCCTGCAGCAGAGTAAGTTCCCAATGGTTACAACCGAGAAGGCAATGACCATGGGGAGTTGCAAACCGGTTATAATCGAAACCGCTACGTCGCCAATACCGGTAGCGTTCGACGCGGGGTTTACCCCAAGAAACGACCTTGAACTAGCTGCTTTGAACACATTACTAAATTCGCTATCGTGCAACTGAGTTGATAGTAAGAGCGTCCAGAAGTGGCTTATGAAGAGTGCAAAAATTTTAAGCCGAACAAGGAAATGTGAAGAGTTTGGTTTACACGTTTTATGTTAAACCTTGAAATAGTGATAACACGATTTGTTATTGGGAAGAGTAGTCTAAACAACTGCATTTTGGTATTCCATTTTGCCATGTTTACATCGTTGGGTTCTTTTAATTCTAGCAAAAACTACTTGATTTAAAAAAAACTAACGTATTTTCACTCCCTCCAGAATGCATGACCCCAACGCGCAAGAACGGCCTTTGCGTGTCGATCCACGACTGCCCGAGCATGCTGGCCTTCTTCGGCGACCGGTTGCTGACCTGGGAGGAGCGTGACTTCCTGCGGCTTTCGGTGTGCACCGGGGCCACGTCCGGCCGGCAACCGTTCGTGTGCTGCCCGGACAAGGCCGTCCGCCCATCCGGGACTGTTGGCCAACCTACGACAGCGTACCCACCACCGGTCATCTCGACAACGGACGCCACCGCCGTTGATCCGACGCCGCGTGGTGAGGTAGCGGGTGGAGTTCTTCCCGACCCGAGGCGGAACGAGTGCGGAATTAGCATCGGGATGAGGATCTACGGCGGTGAGGACGCCGATATTGACGAGTTTCCATGGTTGGCCATGCTGGAGTACGAGAACTTCCGGGGCGAGCGCAAGTTCAGCTGTGGCGGTTCGCTGGTCAACAACCGGTACGTGGTCACGGCGGCGCACTGTGTGGTCGGGGAGGTCGAGAAGAAGGAGGGAACGCTGTAAGTTGAATCGACGAAATTTGTTTTGAACTCCTTGGTTAGCTCTTTCTTTATATTTGCAGAATCAGCGTCCGGTTGGGCGAGTACGACACCACGACCGAGATCGACTGCATCGAGCAGGATGGCGAGAAGATCTGTGCGGATCCACCGGTGGACGTGGCGCTTGAGGAGAAGATCCCCCACCCGGAGTACGACGAACTAAGCAAGGTGAACGACGTTGCGCTGCTGCGGATGGCCCGGGACGTCCTGTACACGGACTTTATCCAGCCAATCTGTTTGCCGCTGCCGGACTTTAGGAGTTCGGTGGCCGGTGACGTAAACTTTGTGACCGGGTTTGGACGCACGCTGAAGGGCAGCCGCAGTCCGATCAAGCAGAAGCTGGGCATCAAGGTGTACGATCAGGACCGGTGTCGGGCCAAGTTTGCCACGAAGAAGGCGGACATTACGTCGAAGCAGATGTGCGCCGGCGGGGACTTTGCCAAGGACTCGTGCCACGGAGATTCGGGCGGTCCGTTGATGAAGCTGCAGAAGGTTTGGACACTGGAGGGTGTGGTGTCGTTCGGAAATCGCTGCGGACTCGAGGATTGGCCCGGAGTTTACTCGAGGGTGCTCGCGTACATGGACTGGATTAGGGCGACCGTTAGGAATTAGGGAGAATTTTAGTGCGTGTAATATGTGTTTGAAGAAATAAAGACTACTCTGAATAATGTTAAGTACGCATTGCTGTTTGTATTGCAGAACGCTGGGAAATTCCAACAAACGTACCTAGTTGTTACTTGGGGTATTCACACACTTTGCAAGCGTTATCATCTTGGTGAGGATTCTCGTTCATTTCCTCTCTGGAACCTTAGTTGAAGCTGCGCAGTCCTGCGAACTGGATCGATTTCTGCTAATCGCGTTTCTGAGCAGAGCAATTCTCTGAGATTTCGGTCATTCGATTTTTTTTGTATTTTTTAATCCGGCTGAAACTTTTTTGGTGCCTTCGGTATGCCCAATGAAGCCATTTTGCATCATTAGTTTGTCCATATAATTTTCCATACAAATTTGACAGCTGTCCATACAAAAATGATATGTGAAAATTCAAAAATCTGTATCTTTTGAAGAAATTTTTTGATCGATTTGGTGTCTTCGGCAAAGTTGTAGGTATGGATATGGACTACACTGAAAAAAAATGATACACGGTAAAAAAAAATTTGGTGATTTTTTATTTAACTTTTTGTCACTAAAACTTGATTTGCAAAAAAACACTATTTTTATTTTTTTTTATTTTTTTATATGTTTTAGAAGACATAAAATTCCAACTTTTAAGAAATTTCCAGAATGGGCAAAAAATCTTTGACCGAGTTATGAATTTTTAAATCAATAAAGATTTTTTCAAAAAATCGAAATATTGATCGCAAAAATTTTTCAACTTCATTTTTCTATGTAAAATCGAATTTGCAATCAAAAAGTACTTTAGTGATTTTTTGATAAAGTGCACCGTTTTCAAGTTATAACCATTTTTAGGTAACTTTTTTGAAAATAGTCGCAGTTTTTCATTTTTTTAAAATAGTGCCCATGTTTGCCCACCTTTGAAAAAAATATTTTTGAAAAGCTGAGAAAATTCTCTATATTTTGCTCTATTGAACTTTGTTGATACGACCCATAGTTGCTGAGATATTGCCATGCAAAGGTTAAAAAACAGGAAAATTGATGTTTTCTAAGTCTCACCCAAACAACCCACCATTTTCTAATGTCGATATCTCAGCAACTATAGGTCCGATTTACAATGTTAAAACATGAAACATTCGTGAAATTTTCCGATCTTTTCGAAAAAAATATTTTCAAAAATTTAAAATCAAGACTAACATTTCAAATGGGCGTAATATTGAATGTTTGGCCCGTTTGATATGTTAGTCTTGATTTTAAATTTTTGAAAATATTTTTTTCGAAAAGATCGGAAAATTTCACGAATGTTTCATGTTTTAACATTGTAAATCGGACCTATAGTTGCTGAGATATCGACATTAGAAAATGGTGGGTTGTTTGGGTGAGACTTAGAAAACATCAATTTTCCTGTTTTTTAACCTTTGCATGGCAATATCTCAGCAACTATGGGTCGTATCAACAAAGTTCAATAGAGCAAAATATAGAGAATTTTCTCTGCTCTTCAAAAATATTTTTTTCAAAGGTGGGCAAACATGGGCACTATTTTAAAAAAATGAAAAACTGCGACTATTTTCAAAAAAGTTACCTAAAAATGGTTATAACTTGAAAACGGTGCACTTTATCAAAAAATCACTAAAGTACTTTTTGATTGCAAATTCGATTTTACATCGAAAAATGAAGTTGAAAAATTTTTGCGACCAATATTTCGATTTTTTGAAAAAATCTGAATTGATTTAAAAATTCATAACTCGGTCAAAGATTTTTTGCCCATTCTGGAAATTTCTGAAAAGTTGGCATTTTATGTCTTCTAAAACATATAAAAAACTAAAAAAAATTAAAAATAGTGTTTTTTTGCAAATCAAGTTTTAGTGACAAAAAGTTAAATAAAAAATCACCAAATTTTTTTTTACCGTGTATCATTTTTTTTCAGTGTAGTCCATATCCATACCTACAACTTTGCCGAAGACACCAAATCGATCAAAAAATTTCTTCAAAAGATACAGATTTTTGAATTTTCACATGTCATTTTTGTATGGACAGCTGCCAAATTTGTATGGAAAATTATATGGACAAACTAATGATGCAAAATGGCTTCTTTGGGCATACCGAAGGCACCAAAAAAGTTTCAGCCGGATTAAAAAATACAAAAATTAAAATTAAAGAAAAAAGACCGATTCCGTAGAGAACTGCTCAGCAGTAATTGAGTGCTTTATTGAAGTGATAATGGCGAGTGTTGATAGACAGATTTTGTTTTTGCAACTGGTAATGACGGTAGTCGTCACCAATGTAGTCTTCTCTCAGGAAGGTACGGTAACTTTTAAGTGTTTCAAAAATAGTTAAGGCGATAGTAAATATCAGTGAGTGCATCGTTAACCTTACCAACAAATGCCGTGCATTTTCTTGAAATCCATCGTAGAAAACCAATTTCTATGACACCTGCCCACAACGCAATGGCCATTCCCACAGCATAAATCATCCACAAAAGAGACAAATCCTCTATGATTATAGGTTTCAAGGGGTTGTCCTGACCCCGACTATAATCTTCAACTTCCGAAACCCTGGAGAATGCTCCTTCCGCAAAGTATACGCGACTCAGGGCAAGCACCTTTTCGGTGACCACTGAATCGCCCATCGGGATCGCCATTGATGGCCATTCGTTGACGCTCTGTTTGGACCAACGGTACAAACCAGAGGTCATAGCTAACGATGGACTCTGGTCCATGATTTTCCGGTGCCATTCTTCAACTATTGTGCAGAATGTATTATCGTGAGCTTGCTGTACCAGTTCTAAGAAAACACTCTGCTGATTGCTTAACATGTTAGTTTGAGAACATTTTTCTAACCGTTGAAAGCTATACTGTGAAGCATCATAGAAATCATCCCAGCAACAAGATTCGTTCAAAAGTTGCATCGTATCAAGTTCCGGGTAGAAACGAGGACTCAGTAAGTATGAAATGATCAAGGACTCGTACGCGTTCATCAAAACCACGAAAAGTAGAAGTAATATGCCGAAAAGTTGTTGATCTAGTTCTCTGTGAAGATGCAGCTCGGTACCGACGAACAAACTCTCCAACACTAGCCCAATATTTTGAAATATCTTTTGAATCGTATACGTTCCAGCCATGTGTGTTCGGAGTAAAGCATACGCAACAGTTGATGCAAACATTGCGATCCATGAAGAAAAATCAAAAGGATCGGTCATAACGTAAATCGATGGTATCGGTTTTTGCAATCGTGGCACTTGAACATAAACTTTTTTGTTACGATTCATATATAACACGTTATACCCCATATTGATAAACACATCAATTTCAAGTCCCATTCTCATAATACGAAATGAAGAGCGTAATTGCGTTGAGACAACGCTAGCATTCAAACGCAATGCAACAAAATCCAAAAAATCATAATCATAATTTGAATTCTGGATGCCATCGTTTATAATAGACATCGGCAAACCGGCTAAGTTTTTTGTGGCAGCTATTAGTAGATCATGCTGCAGTTCGGTCCTTTTTACCACACTGCTTGTATATTGATTATAATGATAAATCATGCAATCCGAAGAATCGTACAGAAAAAGAATAGCATTGGTGCTCAAGCCATATTCAACAACGGTATTCAAAGTGTTCTCCTTTGTTACTACAATTCTTCTGTTGTCATAATGTAACAGATTTTTGAAATCCAAATCAACCTTATCCAAAAATAATATTGAATGCATTGTAGGTTTTTGTAGTCCTCGATATGTTAAAGAATTCCTGGTAATGATAACAGGGTCGTTGGAATCTCTTAGATAGCGAATCAATATAGCTTCCGCATTGAAGGACAGATCCTGGCTGCAAAAAATTATCGTTGTTTTTGAACCTGATAACACCACGTGTTTAGTTTGGATAAGTCTTTCACTTATCATTTCGACATCGGCCAAAACAACTGCAAATAGCAACATAACGAAAACAGTTGTGATATTGACCATGCTAGAAACTGAACTGAGTGGTCCAAGTAGAAGCTATAGTTCATCGGAAAGTAATGCAGTGCTATTTCAACTATAATTTTGCCACTTTACCATCGTACCCGTGCCTTAACATATTATTTGAAAACACGTGTCGTAGTGCTAGGGTGCATGTCGTACTTTGACGTTTCAAGAAAAAACTGTCTAAATGATTGACTGTGAACGATGCAGGAACTGCTGACGACAACAAATACGTACTGTCAAGGTGCCAATTTTGTGCATCCAATGATTGCTGCAAAGCGATGTCCTCGTAAGATGTGTTGTTAAAATATCAAAATATCAGCTCTCAGCAACTACAATGGAGCATTTCCATTCGAGCAGTTTTTGCTATTTTCTACATTGTATTCCATATAGCGGTATACGCACATCGGAAGGAACCGGTCAAGAAAAAATTCAAATGGGCAGCAGCGGCAGCGAAAGCAAGCCAGAGAGAGGGTGAAGAAAAGCCCCAAGAAAACGCTCCCTCTCCTTTGTTCTGCTGTTCGTAAAGCTGTTTCTTGACCCCTTTCCTTCCGATCTCCATACTAGCCTTATGAGAGAAATGTCATTTCTATCACTCGAATCGGGTATTCCATTAACAATCTGGAATAAAAAAAAAATAATAATAATAATTGAAAGACGCAACTTTTGGTACCATAACATCTATAGGTCATCGCTGAAATTTTAAAGTTATCGCAGTTTTAGTGAAAAAAGTTGATTTTTTGCCGATTTCGTCATTTTCGCGTTTTTGCGCGTGGCGCGTCGAAAAACTCAGTTTATATTTTCAAAAAATCTTATCTCCAAAACGTACGGTTCGACATCGCCAATTTTTTGAAATGTTATGTGAAATTTTCCGAGGAATCCGATAAAAATATTTTCAGACATAGGCTCTTTGGTCCAGACACGGTCAAAACGCTATTTTAAGTTTTCATGCGACTTTTTCAAATAGTATGCTAGATTTTTGAAACTTCTTACTATTTTTCCCGAGTAGCCAAACTCATCACCTTACTTTTGCGTCTAAGACAGCTAAAATCGGATGAAATGGCGTGGAGATATGATTTTTCGAAAAAAGTGTTTTTTGCGAAGAATGACGAAAATTGCCATTTTTCAGACCACCCTAACATGGCGTAGGTCACCCTAATGGCCAAACAAAAATATACGGGTCTAATTATTTTGGCCAAGGAACTCCCAGAAAAATTTTGAGCCCGATCGGAGAACTTTTTTTTCGGTTTAGGCTCTTTTCAAATGGAATTGCTGTATCGAGAAATTAAAAGTGAGAGTGTGTGCGTGCAACATGGAGTTAAACTTTTCGAAGTGCCATGGGAACCTTCACAGCAACTGCACAGAAAGTTTAACTCCATGTTGCACACACTCTCACTTTTAATTTCTCGATAGAGCTGTCAAATCTGCAACATGGAGTTAAACTTTCTATGAAGTTGCTGTGAAATTTACAACGGCACTTCGAAAAGTTTAACTCCATGTTGCACGCACACACTCTCACTTCTAATTTCTCGATGATGACGGTCGCTACACAAGTAACCGTGGGACTGTATATGGTAGCTTTAAATCCCCTCTATATCAACATATAAAGTTTTCATACAGAGTCTCAAAACTTTATATTCACTTTATACGCATGGAGGTAAAATTGAGTGGCGACGGGTAGAGTTGATATAGAGTTATACCGCGGTAAAACGTCAAAATACTACCTTACCGACAGTATTTGAAATAGAAAAAAAAGCTTTGCGCGCAGCTCTCTCTCTCTCTTGGGAGAGTGCTTTTCACGCTGGGATGACGGTTTTTGAAAGCTTGTTTGCGTTTTTTTGCTGTGTTGTGCTTCATTCGAGATTCTAAACTGCGTGTGGATTTGATGTTCAGAGATGTTTCACCTAGATGCCCTGCGCCAACCGTCTCGCCCGTCCTAAAATATGTTTACACGTATGATTTTTGTCGATAGAGTCTTCCTTCAATTAGTTGCATGAAAAAATAATACACTAGCCAGGTTTAAACAAAGTACATATCTATTAATCAATACACTTCAAACCTTTACAAGATATTGATAATCTTCACAATATTCATCGACGAACGGGCTAGGGCACGGAGCACCGATTGCGCACCCGGTCCCGGGGTCTTGGTGCAAGTTCCGCCGGCGGCACGCAGCTTCATGTGCAGCGAGGTGATTCCGAGGGACTTGCACTTTCCGCCTACGTACAAAGCGGCCACATAGCAGCGTAGGGCGAGCCTCGTCACGATCAGCCTTGACCTTCATGCCGCCGGTGCTCCGCCAGATAGTTACTTGCCCAAAAGATCCGTAACGTGGACGAAGGTATCGTTGAAGCTGGCGTAGACGTATGCCACTCCGAACACGATCTCGTCCGAACAAAACCTGGACCTCCTCCAAACGATTTTTCCTGCATCAACAAAAATACCTCCAAATACTGCC
This sequence comes from Culex pipiens pallens, assembly GCF_016801865.2. NCBI lineage: Eukaryota > Metazoa > Arthropoda > Insecta > Diptera > Culicidae > Culex > Culex pipiens. The sequence goes on from NC_068937.1 coordinate 121,052,529, forward strand.
AAACTTTCTTTGCTCTCACTGATGTTGAGTTAGTGTTTTGAAACATTTGAAGAAATGTCAAAGTGTGATGTAACTTTAAAAGCTTACTTTACATTGATATATAAAGCTTACCATTAATGCTTTGAAACATTATTGAACTAAATGCTTTGAAACTTTAATTGGCTGTTCTATATGTCATTATACAGTAGATAATAATGTTCAAGCTACAAATGTTTCGAAACATTGGGAAAGACTATTTAAAGTGTCATAGCATCGTGAAAGTTTATTTAGAGTGGATTTAGAGTTTTGATTTAGTGCTTCTGGTTACTTGGGATATACTCTCGCATGTCTTTGGTGAAGAGATAATCAATTGATAGCTTTTCTATCACTCATTTGCAACACGATTCGTAAGGTTATGACTTTTTTTAAAGCTTGGCATGATTCAAAGAACTCAGCTGATCAGAAACCCTTATCAGCCAAGCATAATTATATGATTAAGCTTTGAACTCCTGCAAAAAAACATAGTTTTGTGATAAATTGAGAGAGCTATGAGCGATACAAAAAAAGGAGATCAAGTCTAGCCACTCTCCTCTAGATGTATCTTTTTATTAGATACATATAAATCAAAAGATCTTCAGCAGTAACGAGTGCCAGGTGTTCAACCGTTTAATACCTTCACAAGCATGACTCATTGAATTTATTACATCGCTTTGATCTAGAATCGCTCCATAAAAAGCTATCTAGTTATTATGAATCCAATTTTAATTCCCAGCCTGTCGAACGCCGAACGCCCGCTCCGGTCACTGCGTCCCGCGCGTCCAATGTCCCAGCTTTGAAGCGTTCTTCAACCCGGACCGCATTCTGGACCGCGAGGAACTCCGCTCCATCCAACTGTCCCAGTGTGGTGCAGACCCACCGAAAATCTGCTGCCCGGACCGAATTTCAAGCTCAACCGTTGCTTTTCCGATCGAACGAGTTGTGCCCACTTCAACCCCGAAACCAATAAAGTTGGTTCAGCAGCCAACGTTGCCGAATCCGACCAACTACGAGTGCGGCGTGGACATTCTGGCCGACCGGATCTACGGCGGCGTAGACACCGAGCTGGACGAGTTCCCGTGGTACGCGCTGCTGCAGTACGAGTCCCGCCGGGGAGTGGCCGAGTTCCACTGCGGAGGTTCGTTGATCAGCTTGCAGTACGTCCTAACGGCGGCACACTGTCTGGACAATGACAAACTGGATGGCGGGATGCGATTGTAAGTGGGTCTGTTTACCAGATATAATTCGGCAATGAATAACTCTTCTTCTAGCGTTAGCGTCCGCCTTGGCGAACACAACACTGCGACTGACCTCGACTGCACCGACGAAGAGGATACCAAGAATCGGTGGTGCGCCGATCCGCCGCAGAACATTGCGGCCGAAGAGATTATCCTGCATCCGGAGTACCGGCGGGACGATCGCTCTCAACACAACGACATCGCACTCATCAGGTTGGAAAAACCTGCTCGGGAGACCAACTTCGTGACACCGGTTTGCCTTCCGGGGACCGGATTTTCCCCCTCGGAACCCGGTCGAAACATGACCATTGTTGGATTTGGTCACACCGGTCGCCGGTCGCACAGTGGAGTCAAACAGAAGGCCCGCGTTCCCGTGTGGGACGGCCGCCGGTGCCAGGATAAGTGGACTTCGATCACGTTGCACGAAGGACAGCTGTGTGCCGGAGGGGACTACAACATCGATTCCTGTACCGGCGATTCCGGTGGCCCTATGATGGTGCAGCGTCTCTACTGGACGCTCGAAGGGGTCGTTTCGTTCGGCAATCGCTGCGGACTGGAGGACTGGCCAGGGGTTTACACGAGGGTCAGCAGCTACATGGACTGGATCAGGGCGACGATCAGGAGTTGAGCAATTCCGGTGGGAAAATCCCGTGGGGAAGACACGATCTGTAAACAACTAATAACCAGATCGCACACATTGAATTTTAATAAAGAGATGCTTGGGGAAGATACGTTATTGTTTTCTTGGCGAGAAGAAGAGGAAGAGATACGAGAGTTAAAGTTGTTTGTGTTTGTTCAAGCGATCGTGCCACTGCTCTCGGTATCTACGGGACTCCGAACTTAGGTGGCACTTATTGACTACCTTACTGGAGATTGTTAGTCCTACGATACTCTGAGAATTGTAAAATGGAATAATTCGCTCTGCAAACACGGAAAAAATATTTTGTAGGAATTTATTGATTGTATTAACGATTGTTAAAAAAATCTCACGATCGTCGAGATAAAAAATCTGATTAGGTCCAATCCAAAATTTAAAGCTCAAAAAATATTTTTTTCATTTTCAATTTTGATGATATTTTCAAAAAAATAGTTAAGCATACCATTTTATAAAATTACACAAAAAATATTTTGTTGACCCCTTTAGTCTTTCCGTTAACAAATCAATCAATTAATTCTTATTGACACGCGAACGCCTTAGCTCTCCGCTCACTCTCGGACGCTTATCAAATCCTTCGCTCAGTTGTTTTCTCTCATTTCGACGATCGCCAACTCGTGGCCGACCAAACGACGATCAGTCGGACTCCGTCGTCGTTCAAATCTCGCGTCTCGTTTAGCGTTGATTACAAATTGCCAAACTTATCAGTTTCGTCTAATTAGTTCGTCGCGAGTCGTCGTCCGGAGTGGATCGACTGCCTCCTCCCATTACTCTGAGATTGCCAAGTGTGCGTCTCGTGACATTTAGGAATGTCACCGATTCCGGTGATCGCGGCCATTGCCGTCGTACTGTTGTTTTCGAATTGCTGCTGCTCAACGGCAAAAGGTGAAGCTTGTGGAATGCCGATCGCTTCCGGTTTATCTGTACCGTCGATTCTTCCGTAGATCAACCGCCCGTTTGGGACGTGACCACGCTGTGCAACATTCCGAACGAGCCCGGCCAGAAGGGAACCTGCTCCGACCCGGATGACTGCCCGGCGTACGCCGCGATCAACGATCCGGCCAGCCTGAGCTCGGTAGGCCGTTTAAGCTTCCTGAAGGCGATCCAGTGCAATGTTTCTGCGTCGACGTCCACTCCCGGTAGCGCAGTGGGCGGTGGCGGCGGCATTTGCTGTCCGCGTTCGGGACGCTACAAGTAAGTCACGAGGCCTACTAGGTCAACCAGATAAGCGACTCTCCGGGCGGGCGCTGGAAGTGCCTCTTTTTTGCGAAAGGGGTCAAGGCGATGAACTCGACGCTATGCTATAGGGTAGAGGAACCTCACTTGAGTCTGCATCTTCGCAGGTCGCCAACGCTGAACGAGAATCTACCGCGGCGGACGCGCACCAAGTCGACGATGGTCCACTCGAGGTTCGGCGATGACGAGATGTGCGGCTTCCAGTCGTACGTGGCCAAGATCCGGGGCGGGGACATTGCCAACATTGACGAGTTCCCGTGGATGGCGATGCTGCTGTACGAGATGAGTGAGTGTGCTGGCGGTTGAGTGATGTAATAATTGTTTGGATTGAGCAGGATTTGTTACAATTTTCTAGAGGACTCCAACTCGGTGGTGCATGGCTGCGGCGGGGTGCTGATCAGCAGGGACTTTGTGATAACGGCGGCGCACTGCGTCACGGGACGCGAGTACGACAGCAAGGGACCTCTGTGAGTATTTGAAGTTCTTCTTTGCTGCTTCTCAGTGTTGATTCTAGATTCCTATGCTACTAGTATTTCCGATATTAAACGTTTTAATTCTTTTTATAAAACAAAATGCAAATATAGGACCCGATCGATTGTCGGGTGCTTAACTTTTGCTTTATTTTAATTTTTTTTATGCAAAACTTTTAACATTAGCAAGCGTTCTGATATAGCTTCAGTTGTGAACGATAAATCTATGAACAAGATTATACGTTCGACACGGTGGTGGACGCAGAACTTTGCGGCGATTATCATAGCCTGCCTATCATCGACCATTGAACATAGCCACTAGGATGCTCGAGATGGTCGAGATGGACAAGGTTTTATCGGTTGCTTTTGGGCCCCTAAATTACTCCCCAATATTTGGAGCGATGGTTGCGTCCACACTATGCGCATTGCATTTCAATTTTGTTTGGGAATTATTTTATTTTATCCGGTAGCGTAAGATATTCACCTTTTTAAAATTGCTACATCCGGTATGGTGCTGTCTTGCTCCTTTCAAAAGAAACACCATCCTCAAAACTGGTCTGAAACGCGATTTTGGAACAAAAAACATGTTTTAGATCAGTTCTGAGGACGCTTAGGAAAAGTTTAAGACAATTCTATAAATTTTAAATCTAGTGTGTTGGTTTGAAAAAAGTATTAAAATAAATATTACTAAAATCAAAACATTAGAAAGTAGGGTTTGCCACAAAAATTTCAATACGAAATTAAAATGAAATGCACGAAGCGTGGACACAACAAAAGACAAACAAGTCTAACAATGACCCCTGTAGATTGTTAGACTAACAGATCATGGAAAAATCGAATTGAAAAAATCGAAACTGCGTCAAAACTACAATCTTGTTCTTAGCTTAACTGCTCTTGTTAGAATGCTTAAGTTTTGCTGGGCAGAATATTTCGCTTTTATTTAGGTTATTCAAAAACACTAAAAAAGCAAAAAAAAGATTCATTGGTCCTATCAGGCTAATGCGCCAGTCCGTACTGTTGGTGCTGGGTTTGATTCCCCTTCGGTTGCAACTTTTTTTTTGTTTACAAAAATCGTACATGTAGTGTTTAATATTAAGTGTCTTTTTTGACGAAGGTGATGTGCATGCTTTTGCATGCGATTTTACCATTGGATTTTTTGCTGTGTATATCTCACCACCAAATTGGTTCCTATCTGACTGAAAGCGGAATTCTATATGTTTATTAAAATGAGATCTTATGAGTTTACAATGATTTAATTTTTATTTTGTCCATGCAATTTAAGCGTAACTAGGCTTGATAAAAAGAATTGTTTTGTTAAGAATTATTTTGCTCCTTTTTAACCAAGTACTAACAATGATAATTTCCAGACCAAACACCACCATCGATAAAACCATTCCTACTAAATAAATCATCCAAACAAGAGATAGATCATTAACGACGATAGGCTTCAACACGTTCACCTGATGCAAAATGCGATCTTCTAGTTCAAAATCCTTGGACAGAGCTCCCTCGGAACAGTAAATCTGGGTCAAAGATAGGACTTTTTCGATGATCACAGGATCTCCCATCATCCACATAAAATAGGGCCGCTCATTGACGAACGCTTTGGACCATCGTTACAAGCCGGAGCTTATCGCGAACGTTGGATACTGATTGGCCACATTTTTTGCCCATTCGTCGTGTATTCTGCAGTATGAGTTATCGTGAGCTTGCTGAACAAATTTTCTAGAATTGGTCTGCTGAATTCCACGCATGTTGACTTCAGGGCACTTGTCTAAAATTTGAAAGTTATGCTGTGATGCCATTTTACTATCATCCCAGCAGCAGGACTCGTTTCCGAAATTGTCTTGCTTATCTGGCTTACATCAGAATGTGTAGCGGCTAGCAGTGACAAAATAGATAAAATTGCAACCTTTACCATTGTAGCCCTGTTTAAACTATACTGAGCAGAACTAGTGACTACAAAGGCTACACTGCTTGTTGTTGGCTCACGCAGAAAAATTGAGGCTTATCAAATTAATAAATAACATTATCAATATCAATAATTTTATGTTACTGTTTTGATAACGTTGAATTATCGTTTTGATAAATTTTAACCATCAAAACGACAACAATTTTTATTATTTTGATAAACAAAATCATCACTCAACTTTTTTTTCGCAAGCACGTTTTCTCCTGTCAATCAAACATAAACAAAGAACCTAAAAGCGATTCGAAGTGCTGGAAGCGGTTTGAAAAAAATCATTTAACTTGTTCAAGAGAAGTTCTGGAGGCGGGAAATGCCGCAACCACTTATGTCCCTATTTCTGCGTGTTCCCCGTATAAATCGGCATCTCCCGAACTTCTGGGAATGACTACAGAGTCCGCGATCCAAACTTAAAGTACACCCCAGCCACACTGGAGAATCGGCGGCTTTTCCGGCAGAACAAACCCCGCAACCGGAGAAATACAACCAAAGATTGACGACCAGCTTGAAGAGAAGAGTCAGTAAGTATTGTTTTTTAATTGAGGGCAACGTTTGATTGTGCTAACTCCCTGAATCCGGTACTGAACCAGGTATTTGGACATCGTCAAACTGCTTACGGATGGATTTTAACTTAATATGGGCAAGGAACTCTTGGCAAGGAAGCTTGCACGGTGTTGCTTACGCAAGTCAACACTGCTCACACGGTACCGGAGGTGTTGGTCCAGCGGAGTTCCGAGGCGATGTATCCACCATCGATGCGGACCGATAGTTTGAAGAGTTAAAACATTCCTACGGATACGGCGGCAGCGGCCAGAAAGCATCCTATGCTCATTCTCCAAGTACGTTGACCAGTACAAGATCCACGACGCCATTGATGCCTATTGATGCCAGACTCGATTTTTAAGCAGAACCTGCGTTGGAAAAAATAGCATAATTCCTATTGAGAATCTCAGATTTTTGTTGTTAATGTTTTATGTTTTTGTTTGATTTGAAATAAAAAAAAGGAAAAAAAAAACTACCAGAAAATTATGATTAATATAATTTTCATTTCGATAAAACCCTTTATAGTTTTGATAAAAATATTTATCAAAATGATCAATATTTTTATCGATCTGATAAATTTTGCAAATGACGTTTCTTTCATGACGTTTATCAAGTTGATAATATATTTTGTCAAAATGATTAATTAAGTTTATCAAATTGATAAGAAAAATTATTTATTTTGATAAAATAAATTATTGGTTGCCAACCGATAATTTTATTTATCGAGTTGATGTCAGAAATTTATCGAAATGATAATTCTTTTTTCTGCGTGCTGAAACAGTCGGGGTAAATGGAAATTTTGAAAGTCAATGTATCTCATTTACCCTCGACGGTTTGTTAAACTTGTCGCATTGGACAAAGGTAACCATTGCTATAATGTCAAGTACACGTGGTTATCCTTTGTCACACATAATTTTGATGCACGTTTGTAAACATTGATAGTCGGGACACACTCAAACATGAATACTATGACATGCAATGCAACTAGAAAATTGTTTTAATGAATGATGCATCGAGATTCAGAAATCTAACCTCATTCGACAGTATCTAACAAATCGATGTCTCTGTGCTCTCTTATGCTAACTAGATAGGAAAACCAGCAAGCTTAGTACAAGAGAGCACAGAGACATCGAAAATCTGACCATTTCTTCCCGCGTCCCATTCCAGCAAGTACGTCCGCCTGCGTGAGTACAACGTGTACGACGATCCGGACTGCGTCATCGAGCAGGACCTGCGCGACTGTTCCGAGGAGAAGGTGGACGCTGCACCGTTGCGCATCCAGGTACACCCCGACTATGACTCCAACAGCCGCAACAAGTACCACGACATCGCGCTCATCCAGATCGAGCGCAGTCCGGAGTTTTCGGACTTCCTGCGGCCGATCTGCCTGCCCGAGCCGGAGTTGGAAAACGGAGCCACGGAGGGGAACAAGCTCAGCGTCAGCGGCTGGGGCCGGACGGACATTTGTAGGGTTCTCAGCTTTTAGGACATTCAGGACGTTCAGTAACCGAGTTTATTTTCGATCCAACAGTTCGCAAACAGTTGGGCAACAATGCGTTGAGTCCGATCAAGCTGAAGCTGGTCCTCCCGTACGTGGACTCCACGACCTGCAAGAAGATCTTCCGACCGCAGCAGCTGGACATCGGACCCGGTCAGCTGTGTGCCGGCGGAGTTCGAGCCAAGGACACCTGCGGCGGTGATAGCGGCTCCCCGCTGATGTTCTACGATCTGAAGCAGGGCGTTTGGGTGCTGACCGGAATCGTGTCGCTTGGCGTGAGGGACTGCGGAACCGAAGGGATTCCCGGGGTGTACACCAACGTGCGTGAATATCTGCCCTGGATCAAGCAGAATGCGCACGTTTGAAGGGTCTGCATGATGATATGACAAGTTTCTAAGCGAATAGATTAAATAAATTCAATATCGACAAAACCAAAATAAGGTGGCTCAAGTAACGAAAGAACAATCAAAATCAGCTGAGATTCCCCCGTTGGTGACGTCAAATTGAACAAGTGCGAAGCGAATTCCTTTGAAAAGAGGCAAACTAAAAAATGCTCATCAGTATCGACGATAAACGTGTTGAGCAGAAAAGATTCTCGATTGACTGACAAAATCTGTTCAAGATCCGAACCAGCTGTTGGAAGATGAACACCTGAATAAAGATTGCAAACGATGCCATGTTGTCTGGAACCATATCATGGTTGTAGAGTACTTGCTTTTTGATAGAGCTGTGGAGTCAGTTTTTTTGTATAACCTGACTCCACCTCAATAAACCGACTTCCAATTTGCAGCCCAATTCTCAACTCTTTACTGCGTTAATTTTTCAAACATTGTTACATTGAAAATCTAGGATGAAGAATACGAATCTTTGAAAAAATGCATTTAAAAAAACTTATTTCTACTGATTTTTTCAGTGATAACGAAAACATTTTGATAAAAACTGACATAAAAAGTAGTGCTTGCCATACCACTCTCCAAAAATGAATCACAGAAAAGATCCCCAAATAGCATAACTTTTGAAATTACTTATCGAAACTTCAATACTTATAAAACTCGATCTGTGAGACCCTAAACTAAGTCGAATGTAACCAGTTTGGGTCAAATCGGTTCAGCCAGTGTCGGGAAACTTGAGCTAATCTGTTGGTCCCATACATACATACGCACACGAATACCCACAGACATTTGTTCAGTTTTTGATTCTGAGTCCATATGTAAACATGAAGGTGGAAGGTGTGAAAAAATTCATTTTTCGAGCAGGATTATAGCCTTATCTCAGTGAGGAAGGCAAAAACAATTAAATTGATTTAGTCACCATGCGCCTCCATGAAATCACGTTGTTTCTGAAAACACTCAATTTTAAACGATAGAATATTTTAAATCGTACATATATAGGAAGGTGAAACATAACCAAGGTCCATGGGTCATCTCGATTTAAAAAATGTTGCTCCTGCCGTATTTGTATTTGCTATCATATTATATGTTTCATTACTTTTAAAAAAAAATGGGAAAAAGTCAAATTAGAAGTATTAAGAATTTCAAGACAACTGCCTGTCTGCTTTTTTTCAGCAATTTTCAGCTTATCTTCTTTCTTTCTGAAATACTCTCTTATCGCTGCAAAAGCGAAACATATCAAACTTTTTTTTCGTTCATGGAGGGGAATTTTGTGATGTTTCAGTTCATACCAAATCAAGTTTTGCCGTTGGTTTTCCATGTGTTGTAAATTGTTAACTGCAATCAAGGTTATCTCGACTTGATTATAAGACATGGTTTTCACTTAAACTGAATTGCTATAGTAACTTTATTTAATTCTGTTGCCATTATTAGTTCACAGGAATTTTCTCTATTTTGAAAAACATCAGATATAGTGAAACAATCGTCTGAACACTCCCGAGTTAATTTACAAAGTTATCATCGCAGAGTAACTAACCATCAGGAAATAATTCTTGACTTTTTTTTTATAAGGTCCTATAAACAAATGTAAACATTGAGTGTATCCCGCTTACTCCGATGGACTTTGACATAAGGTGTGAAAGGGATATACTCAATGTTTACATTTGTTTATAGGACCTTATCAAAAAAAAGTCAAGAATTGAATATCTCAATTAGATGTGGAAACCTGTTCTAATACCGGTTCTTAATCGTAGGGTGTCGATGTTTTGTGTTGGTTTGTGTTGTCAATCAACTACTCAAATATTATTTCAAAATAATTTGTTTTTATTTGTAGTAAATATTAAAACATTTTACATATATATTCACCAAACATCTTTTTTTCTTGCGTGTACCCGGAAATGCCATCAACCTCTGGAGAACCCCTCTTACGAGCCACACGACACTCAGCTCACAACCTCTTAAAAGCACACACCGCCCAGCTCGACACCATTCGTCATTATCTGGATTGGCCTGGTCGAAGCCGTTGCGAAAATCTATTTACTACGGAATAACCCATCGCTCGTGTCCATTCATAAATACTTTACGCGAAATGTGACCACACACAACCATCTGGTAGTAAGTCGTCATTAATGGCGACGATTGTGGTTTGTTTTTATGCCGCCCGATAAACTTTTTCAACTTTTGCTGTGCAGTAAGTTGTCTAACCCTTCTCCCAGGGAAGCACCGTTGATGGGCGTGAAATTGGGCCAACTTCAAATTAGTTGATGCAATTTTATGTTAAAGTGGTACGAAATAATTAGAAACCTTATTTATTCAGTTTTTCACAATTTTTTTCGAAAAGTTTACTCATAAGAATTACTTGTTGACTTTACACAGATTTAAATCATCCTTTCACTAAAATGCAAATGCAACATCATTTTTTCAGCTCATAAACGGTGACTCGGTTGTAGGTACTTGGGGATTTTTGGGTAAGTCCAGAATGCAATTTATGACCAAACAAAAAAAAATGGATGGAACTGTGACAGGATTCATGAGATATAAATCAACCTACAATAGACCACTTAGTCGGATAATAACATTTCGTTATCCCGCCGGTCAACTTTTAATATATTCTTTTAAAAATATTATTCTTTCTAAATCGATTAAACATTCTGATTTGTAGTGAGAATAGTAGAACAGTGAAATATTTAATTATCGTAAGGATTTTAAAGCACTAATGTTTGTTTTCACTAATGTGTCCAGACTCGATTATCCGAAGCCTTGATTATCCGATGTTTTGTTATCCGAAAGTTTTAGAATTATTTAATTTTCTTACTCAAGTTCTCTATTGCAAGTTTCTACTCAAACCTAAGAGTCCAAAGGCTTAAATGGGGAGAGCACCCAAACATCTTTCTACTCCAAGGAACCTTCCTCCCCAGGGTTCGAACCGACGACCTTTGTGAGTCCAACCGGCGCCAGCAATTCCACCGGAGCAAGCTTGGATTGGTGTGTTGTTTGTACTTATAGCAAGGCGACTCTTACACTTGGAATGACTTAACGGCCAACAACGAAGGCCGGGGCCGACGTTGTACTTCCCCATTTGATGAAAGGCTGGAGCAGATGGGAAACCGGCTTTTTTAATTAAAAATGGTTTTATTTTAATCATCTTGGATTTAAAAATTCTAAATCATTTTAGATTTGTTTATATTTAGGTATGTTTATGTTTTATGTTTAAGTCTGACCGAGCCACGTAGCCTAGTGGTAACGCTTCCACCACGCAAGCGGTAGATCGGGGTTCAAATCCCGGCTCGGACCAACACAACTGGTGATCTTATCCCTTCTGGATTCGATTGCTTAGTAAAGGGAAGGTAGTGTATCGTCACAAACTGCACCTTATCGAGACACCTTAGAAAGACAACGTATGGAATGTTAACATTAACCTTAACATGTTAACATTAAGTTGATAAATAAACTGTCACTGAATCCGCTTTGTAAATGCCGGCCCCGATACTCTTCACGGGTGTTCCCCTCAGGAACAGGAAAAGATTTACTTTACTTATGTTTAAGTATGACGCTCGAACATCAAAAATAAGACAAAGATTTTTTTGTCGTTAAAATCACGCTAACTCGTGATGTTAATTGGCAAACCCCTTATGTTTTTGTATCAACATTTTTGCAATTGTCTATTCTACAATTTTGTAGAACATTAAATTTTCCATAAAATGACTTGTCTCTAAAAAATTACAGTTAAGTAACGAAAAATGGCAGAATTTTTGATTTTTTTTGTGTTTGTGAAAAAAGAGCTGTAAAAATCAATGACTAGTCCAGAAAAAAAGCTGTGTGATTTAACAATTCAACCACACCCCTTGTAACGGTTGCTATCGAATTTCAAAGCCACACCGAGCTTGCGCGAGAAAAACGGGGATTCTCAACTTCAATATCACAACCCTTCAGTGGAAACACAAATATATGACGTATCAAATGATCGTCTCCAGCATCGTCATCGAATTTGCCCGTTCAGCAGCTTCCAATCGGGCGTAATTTCCTCGCCGACCGCGACTTCCCCGTCGCGCGTTAGAGATTACTACGTCCAATCGAGCGCGCGTGTGTTCCCATAGTCATGCTCCTCCGAGGGACCCTGCTGCGGTGGTGACGCGAAGTCTTGGTCAGTTTGGTGGAAGCGCTTCAACGTTGTGCATACAGAGAAGTGCCGTTGACCACACGATCATGGCGTTGAAGTTGGCAGCAGTGTTGCTGATCGTCGTCGTTGTTTTGGGGACATTAACGGTGCGGGTCGAGTCCAGGACTTTGCCAGGTGGGCTTCAATACGAGAAGGTGATTTATGAGTGTTGCGATCGTTAATTGGTGGATTTTTCCATGACGTAGAAAGCCGGAACTGTACGATACCTGGGCAACAGGACGTGGGAGTCTGTAGACCGGTTGTGGAATGTGCGGCATTTCAAAAGATTGCCAACGAAAGTGAATCGAATCTGGTCGCTGCACGAGACTTTGTCGAGGCGTTGTGGTGTGGTGAACGGGATGAAGGTGAGATTTGCTGTCCCCGGAATGGGGCCGACTACCAGGCGATGGAGGAACCAGAGGACGAAGAGTGTGGAGTTCAAGGGCTACAATATCGAATCCGCGGTGGAGCGATAGCTCAAATTGACGAATTTCCATGGACAGCAATGCTACTGAAGGAAAACGGTAAGTCGGTTGATCACAAATTAATCGTACTGAGACTCACCGGACTTTCCCACTAAATTCAAGGTAAAACCAAACACCTGGAGTACCACTGCGGGGGAGCGTTGATAAGTCGGACCTTCGTGCTCAGTGCGGCCCACTGTGTTACGTTCAATGCAGGCGGAACAAATATAAAGGATCCAATGTGAGTAAACAACACTTCTACGCGTGTTTTCAGATTTTTTAGTCTATTCAATAAGGAAAAAAATTGTGTTAAGATACATCCAGAACTGGGCATTGGCATACATATGACCTGGGCTAATACCAATCTTAATTCACAATTTTGCAATACTTTAATTAACATTTAAAAAAAACCTATTACAAAAACAGGCCTGAAAGAAGCGAGTGTTCGAGGGTTAAAACAACTGGTTAAACCCAGCCGCAAGTTTGCGGTTGGGGAAGACTCGATAAAGTTTTATCAACTTGTCGCACGCGCTTGATGATAATAACTAAAACAATTTAAACTGAGTAACGTAAGAAGTACACAACAATCACTGGCGGTACCAGAGGTACACAAGCCCCACCCCCTCTTTCCTAAAATATGTTTTTATTTGAAATGGAAGTCATCCACACAAACTGTAACGTGCTTTTAATTACACTTAAAAAATCTCACACTTAGCCATAATGTTTGTGACTTCTTCAAGTGTAATCAAATTTAAAAAAAATATTTATTCTTCGCGCTGGATATACAGTTTGCATGTATGTTCAAATAACTATTATACAACTCAACTTTTTCGAAGATGATGTCAGTAAACGCTTCAGTTTCGTCAAGGTATGATTGATTTGGGCTCTCTGAAAACGCTCCAATGGGCAGAATTGAATTTCAATAATTCCATATCCTAATTGAAAATGTTATTTATTGGCCGGAAATTCATTATGATTCAATTCCGTCGATAGCGTTTACTGACATGACATCAACTTCAAGGTTATCGAGTTATGTAAAAGATGTTTGGGAAGTGATTTGAGATGGAAATTTTCAGCCATAATTTTCTTTCACCTACCATGAGATGATGCCAGAAAATCGAGCTACCATCTAAATCCACAATATTAAATTGATAGATACACCCAAAAATACATATAGAGTTTTGCCACCAACGCACACCATCAAAACAAATGTGTTCATTCGTTAATTGCAACAGTAAATCTCCAACAACTATGGACCACTCTTTAGTCACAAAGCTGTGGCCTAGCCATTAAAGCTAAGGAGCTAGTCTATCAAAGATTGCTGGTTCGATTCCCGTAGACAACACTATTTGTTTTTTTTTTGCCGAATGATTTTTTTTAACATGAACTCGAAGGCATTATTCTCTAGGCCATTTCGAGCTGTATTCTCAGTGTCCATTAATGGTACCACTTTTCTTTTGGCTCGAGGCCACTCTTCTCTTGGACGTGTGCTGCCCAATTTTGGGGGTATGACAGCCTTCATGCTGTGTTCTTGGATCTAACCTCCGGAACGACTCCGTGACCATTGGGGGAAAACAGGATATGCAACAAATGTAATTTTGTGTTTTCTTTTCCAGCAAATTCGTCCGGTTGCGCGAGTACAACTTCTTCACGGATCCGGACTGTGAAGTCGAAGGCAACATGTTGGATTGTGCCGAACAGAAGGTAGATCGCGAGCCCCGCCGCATCGTGGTACATCCCGACTTCATGGCGGGAACGGCACCAACGTACAACCACGATCTCGCCCTAATCCAGATCGATCCCGTGCCGCCGTACACGGACTTTTTGCGCCCGATTTGCCTGCCCGAGCGAGGAATGCGACCCCGGCGGTTCCTTACCGTGGCCGGGTGGGGCAAAACGGACTTTTTCAAAGACTCGTTTGGGACGATCAACTTTAGTCCGATCAAGATGAAGGTTGTGCTGCCACACGTCGATTGGAAGCTGTGCCAGCAGGTCTACAAGCTGTTGCACATTCGGGTGAACGAGTCTCACGTGTGCGCCGGGGGAAAGATAGCACAGGACAGCTGTGCCGGCGACAGTGGCAGTCCGTTGATGCAGTACGACCCACGGAGTGGCTCGTGGTTTCTGATGGGAGTGGCCAGCTTCGGGGTGCAGAATTGTGGTCGAGAGGGAATTCCCGGGGTGTATACGAATCTGGGAACGTATCTGGACTGGATTCGAGAGAATATACAACAGAGTTGAGTAGATCTGGTGGAGTTTGTTTTAAAAGAGAAAGAAAGAAATAAAGTATCCTCTCTCGGCAATAAATTTGTTTACAAACTGTCCGCGTGGTGATAGGCGACCGGCAAGTTTCAGTGCAGGCCACCGTTATCAGTTTCGCTCCGATCGTCGAACGGTTACGATGCATCCGGCAGTTGCTCTTCTGATCGCCGTCCTCGCGGCGTTCCGAGTGACTCAGTGTACTCCAACAACGGCTAGGTCCAAGGTCGCGCTCAGTTGCGTCATTCCCAATGAAGTTCAGTCAGGCATTTGTGTGCCTTCCGGGGATTGTCCAGCGTTTCAGCGAATCAACGACATCGATGGGTTAAACTCGGTTGGTCGGATCAGTTTTATAAGGGAGCTGTACTGCGATATCGACGCGGAACAGTATGGCGTTTGCTGTCCCCGGAACAGTGTCGTGAGTTATCGGTTAGTTATAGGTAGTGCCCGTTTGACATTTGAATGCTGATTAACTTCTTATCGCCAGACACCCAACGCTGAATGAGACGCTGCCAAAACGGGATCGCAACATGTTTGGCACCAGATTCGGTGAAAACGATGAGTTCCAGTGCGGCGAGTCCAACACGATCAACAAGGTCAAGGGAGGAATTATCGCCGCTATCGATGAATTCCCGTGGATGGCCATGCTACTGTACGGCACCTCGAGTGCTCCAGGCTGTGGAGGTGCTCTGATCAGCAGCTCGTTCGTCATAACAGCAGCGCACTGCTTGGTCGGTAAGAACGTTCAGGATAGGGGAAACCTGTAGGTATGCTAGAGTAGATCACAACAATCAACGCTAATGTTTTTGTTTTTCTCTAATCTAGTAAATTTGTCCGCCTTGGCGAATACGACATCAACCGTGATCCAGACTGCATGGTGGACGGAAACTACGAGGATTGTACCGACGGTAAGCAGGACGTCAAGCCAAAGCGCATTATAGCTCATCCGGAGTACTCTTCAAGTGAAATCAGTCAGCACCACGACCTGGGCTTGATTCAACTCGAGCGGTCCGTCTCGTTCAATGACTTTATCCGGCACATCTGCCTTCCACCGATGGCGGAACCGATGCTGACCTCGCCTGGAACCAAGTACAATGTGTGCGGCTGGGGCAGGACCAACTTCTTCCGGGGCGGGCTCGGCGAAGACGCGTTGAGTCCGATCAAGCTAAAGACGACACTGCCGCACTTTGATCACCACGAGTGTCGGGAGATCTACCGGGCGCAGAAGTTGAGCCTGGGAAGTGGACAACTGTGCGCCGGAGGGCGGAAGGCTGACACGTGCGCTGGGGATAGTGGCTCGCCGCTGATGTTTTTTGACCGGAAGGCGGGAACGTGGCTGTTGACTGGAGTTGTTAGCATGGGCGTTCAGAGCTGCGGTACGGAGGGCAAGCCCGGGATCTACACCAATGTGGCGCAGTACGCGACCTGGATCAAGAAGACGGCGAATGTTTAATTTGCCTTTGAATAACACAAACAGGAGACATAATCAAATGAATCTATTTATACCAACAAACATAATCACATTACAAAAAGTGATACACTTTAATCTTCTCTCAATAAACTTTTTTTTCGTAGATCACCTCCTACAGCTTTTATAATGCACGCAATTGGTAATAACCCCGTCAACTAATCTCAACAACAGTCAAACGCATGATAATGATTCCCGGAATTCCCTAACCAGCCACAAATAGCCAAAGCCCATTCAGAGTTTGTTATGATACGATCGTTATCATGAGGAACGTCTTGCGTAAGTTCTGTTGAAAGATTTTTTTTTCAGACAGACCAGTGTGATGCTGCGGCGGATTTCTACCAGATAAGGTTGCTTTATAAATAGATTTGGCTAGTTGAGAGATCAAGCAAACTGCCAGACAGTGAGACACCTAACAGGCTGACCAATCATTTATTTACTATTCGGATTTGCAATAACTCAGAAAAGTCGTTTTGCCTGTAAACTTTAAAAAGTTTCTAGTGTAGACCCAACTAAAACTCCTTCCTCAAATGTGTCCTTTTTCACATCGACAATTACGATCTTAAGAATGTTATAAAAAAAAACTAGTCTTTGCTTTGTTCATAAATCTGTTTATTCACCATTCGTTATATGAAGAAAGATATAAGGCACATTTTCCATGGTTTTAAGCTTCCTGTTTGAAGCTTGTTGAGAACATTCATTCTCGATACAAAATCACACATGCTAGATTGCGACAACTTGGAGGATTTAAGATGGTGAGAAGAAATTGGAAATTTTGGAAAATCCCTGACTGGATTCTTTAGGAAATATTAGCATTTGTGCCAAATAAGTTAACGTTTAGGGGGTCGCTGTTTTGTGTTGAAGTTAATATGGGAATTTTTGAAAAAAAAAATGATAGAGAAAGGTACAGTGCAAAGTTAACCGAGTTGATACTAAAAAATATTAGATTTAGTGATGACTTTTAAGGTTCTACAGCAAGCCCTCAACCTTTACCAAGTTGACCCCTTAACCTTTGCATGTTGTGACCCAAAAATCCAATTTTTGTTTGACACCATGATGGTCACTCATTTCGCTGAATCTCGTTGAGAGTTTAATGCTCTGTTTCTGTTTGTCTGTGCGAGTTTAATCCATGGCAGATACTCCACAACGCTTGTATAAATCCCGGGACTGCCAACCGTGCCACAGTCTTTCCGTCCTATGCTTACAATTCCACTCAACACCCAGACGCCATTCTTCCAGTCAAAGTACATCAACGGTGATCCACTATCACCATTGCAAGAATCCTGCCAACGCCCTCCTGCACAGATCTGGCCGGATATCAACTGATAACCAGTGAAATTTTTCTGGCACTCACTTTGCTCCACAAACGGCAGCTTTGCCTTCATCTTAATTGGACTGAGCGCATTTCCATTCCTGTCTTGAACTGCAAATCAAAAGTGGCATGTTAAAATGTTAATATATATTATTTATTTAAAATTGGTCTTACAGAAATCCGTCCAACCCCAACCACAGACTGTTAGAATACAATCACGTTTTAATCCGGTAAGTCTTCCCTGCTCGGGGAGACAAATTGGACGCAGAAAGTCCGAAAACTCCTCTGTCAAATCAATTTCAATGAGGCCAATGTCGTGGTAATGGTCAGCACTGCTTTCTTGGTAGTCTGGGTGCACAATTATTGCCAGAGGCTTTTTATCAAGCTTCCCTTCGTGAATACAATCTAGCATTTCTTCCTGCACTTCACAATCTCGATCCTCCAATAGGTTGTATTCTCGTAACCGGACCAATTCACTGTAATTTTAGTGAAATTTGAGAATTTTATCATTCATTTACTCTTTGAAATCACTTACAGTGGGCCATATGTGTTGTACTCCCCTCCAATCAAACAATGAGCAGCCGTGATCACAAAATTTCTACTTATCAGAACCGCTCCACATCCTGGAAACCTTTTGTTGTATTTCAACAGAGCAGCCCAAGGGAATTCATCAATTTGGGCAATATTTCCACGAAGGATGCGATTTCCAAATGTTACAAGCCCACACTCGTTGTCGTCTGCATCGCCAAGATGACCTACAGATGTTCTTGTCCGAATTCCAAATCGAACTCGCGGCTCAACATCCATTGATATCCACGGCTTTCGGTAACTGTCGATGCTCTGCGGACAGCAGATCATTACCTGTTCGTCATCCCCACACTGCAGTTCCCGAATGAAGCTTACTCTGCTGGTGTTGGCCATCATCTCAACGTGGTTGATCTTCTGGAACGCAGGACATTTTTTCAGATCGACGCAAGTCCCATCGTCCGTTTCATTGGGAATACGGCAGGGCACTACGTTATCACTCCCGGTGGGACTGCCCACAATTGAGACAGTTATCGCAATCAAAAGCACCGTAACGAATTGAGAGCACACCATGCTGATGCCGGTTCAAAAGTTGCGACAAAACTGACGCGAGAGTCTTGATGTGGTCTTTGCGAAAGGTCGCCGTTTTATGCGACTTTTAGTTATACACAAGGGATTGGAGGACAGACATACATAACAATCTGTTTACATCTTTTTAAATCTCAATTGGATAAACTACTTTGAACAACATTCAACACTGTGTATGTGTGTTGTAGGGATTATGGGTTGCAGGATTGAATATGTAATAAATTATTAAATGAGTATTTATTATAAGATTGAATTATCTTCTATATATAAGTTATAAAACGTCCATGGTAGAAGGGAAGATGTTTCGAAATTAATAACGCCGATGTGGTTAGTTAGACTGTCCAAAATGTTCTGCCTTTATTGTAATCGAAAAGTCCCCCAGAGCCTCACACATGAGGTACTGAGGTTTTGCTTACTGAGCATTAATCGAGCTACTTGCTTTAATCGCGGCGAGGTAAACGAAGTTTAGCTTTGTTCGCAGTTTGGGTTACTGTTGTCGGCTGTGCTGACGATGTTGGTGGCGTCGATCAATTATGCGGAAAGCAATTTCCGTAACTTATATAAAAAATTTCGACGGTTTTGTTCAAACGCGAATCAATTCAACACGGAAAGTCGGATCGAGGTGCTCTTTGTTGCGTTGGATTCGTGTAAGCCCAAGGAAGGTTCTTACGCCAAAAAATCACAACTTTGGCCACTCTGGAACCGATTCCGGAAAATCTGCAGATTGTATGGGAAAAGTTACGTAAAATCAAATTTTGATCTCAGGAGGCTGAATAAGCAAACAAGTTAAAAACGTCAACAAACGAAAAAAAAAGGCAGAACGAATTTTGTCGGGTAAGGCTTATAAAATTGAATTATTCATAAGATTCAATTATTCATTCAGAGAGAAAGAGAAGTCCTTCCAAACGTGCACCGTTTCAAAAATAGAAATAATAATGTTTTTTGGTTGAGTATTTGTACTTCATTGGACGCTTAGCAGCCACTGCTGTCACATCCCGTGATTTCCCTAATCCAGCGCAAATACTTGACCACATTCGTATAGATCCCCGGCAGATCGCTCTTGCCACAAACGGACGGGCCTCGGCTGACAATTCCACTGAGTTTCCAAACACTGGCGCGCCTGTCGAAGAACATCAGGGGAGATCCACTGTCTCCAGCGCACGAGTCTTTGTCTCTCCGTCCACCGGCACAAATCTGTCCGGGTATCAGCTCAAGTTCTTGCAGACTGTACGCCTTAGCACATCGGATGCGACCTACGAAGGGAAGCGAGGCCTTCATCTTGATCGGACTAGATATTTCTCCGAACAAGGATTGGACTGAAAAACAGTCATTAGAACTTCAGGAATAGCAGCATAAATCTACGAAAAATCAATCTTACAGTGATCGGTCCTGCCCCAACCCGTCACGGTCAGCATCTTTCCCAGCTGATGGCCTGCATTTTTCCAACTTGTTGGAAGACAAATCGGACTTAGAAAGTCGGAGTACGCTTCAGTGAGCTGAATTTCGATCAACGCGATGTCGTGATGTTGCTGGATGCTGTTTGCTTCGTAATCCGGGTGGACTACGATCCGTTGAGGAGGGACATCTAGCTTTTCCTCCGAACAATCTTCGTACTCGTCTTCAGATATCAAGCAGTCGATATCGTTATTTAAGTCGTACTCGCGTAACCGGACAAACTTCCTAGAATGAATAAAGCATGTCAACTACCAGATCAACGCAGCGCAAGCTAGAATGAACTTGCAGTGGACCATGTCGGTTGTAGCCGGGTCCGGCCAAGCAGTGAGCTGCACTGATGACGTAGCTTCTGCTGATCAGAACTCCTCCACATCTCGGCACATCATCCCTGTACAAAAGCAGCGCTGCCCACGGAAACTCGTCAATGCCTGCGATTGCTCCTCCATGAATTTTTCCCGCGTAGGACACAGTTCCGCATCCGAAGTCATCATCACTGTAAAGCTGCTGGGAAGTCCGATGGTTGGTACGCCGATCGCAACAGATCCTGTTTTCACCGCACTGCATAGCTGAGTAAAAGCTGGCATCCAAACGGGCACAATCGCTGGGATCAACGCAAACGCCATCGTCAATTTGATCGGGAATACTGCAGAATACCTCCTGATCTTCATTTGAAATATCCCACCATATTAGAAGACTCATTTGTAATACATTTCATTTCTACAAACCTTGTTGAGCCCATGCGCCCACCACAAGTACCAAGATCTTTAACCGCCTAAGCCACATTTTTACACGAGCACGTGTTTTACTTTCGACTGTCAGTGAATCAATGCGGCGCTTGATCACTTATGGGAAGTCCATAGACGATAGGCGTGCGTGGATTAAATTAGTGCTGGTTGTTATCAGTGCGAAATGTTACAATGTATACATCAGGATGTTACAAAATGGGTCATTCAACCCGTTAAATCGGTGCGTTATGGTTTTTGCCAGTTTTTAGCCCCTTAACGATTTTTGCATCTTTCAAAAACCTCATGAGCTCATAGTCCGTGTTTCAGGGAAAACTTTGCCAAGAGTGCGGAAAGATTCGTTCACTATTTAAAATGTTACAGAATTTATAGCACCGCTGCTGAAAACATCTACTTTTTCTTCACTCTCTTCTGGCAGCACCAGCAGCTTGCTTGGTTGCATGAGCGTCGCGACGCCTGCCTCAATCTTTTCTGCAGGAGCAGCAAGTGCTGCCGATTTTATTTTGCTGGGACCAATTTTCGAAAAAAAAAAATGCTAAACTTTGAAGGTCTGTACCGAGCTCCAGGGTGCTCCAAATTTCAATGTTACATATATTTTGAAGATAAACGATTCAGTGGCCAAAGTGCCCCAAAAATTTAAATTTTTTAAAAAATCTTTTTTTGCCTATTTAAAATTCAAATGCAAAGCGCCAGCTTCTGTTACATCCAATCACGCTCATATTTGGGATTTGGGCTCAGTATGCCCACCGGAACAAACCCCTGAATGTCCGCCAAATAGTCATTTTTGTTACACTCTAATCTACATACTTTGTATTTGATCAAACTTTAACAATAAATACTACATCACAAATTTCACCCTTGCGTACGCTATCCAATGATTTAAATCCTGTAAAGTGACGTTAATTTTGCCATGACCCATGAAGAGCATCGGGCCGCATTTACAAAGTGGATTCAGTGGCTATTTCTTAACCTAATGTTAACATGTTAAGATTTATGCTAACATTCCATAGGTCGCCTTCACTAAGGTGTCATGCTAAGGTCCAGCTTGTGGCGATACACTACCTTCCCTTTACCAAGCATTCGAAACCAGAAGGGAAAAGATGACCAGTTGTGTTGAACCCCGATCAACCGATTATGAGGCGGAAGCGTTACAACTCGGTAGCCTGGCTCGGTTTAAATCCTGGCGGAAATTAAATTGAATAATGTTCACGTTAAATTAATCACAACTAGGTCAGGTTAAGGTTAAGGCTCTTTGAACTGTAGAGAGCCATTTTAGACGGAGCAATGAACCTTAAAAACAGTTAAGGTTGAGGCTACACATTAAAAACATGCTAAGTATCTATGGTATTTTTTTTCGGTGCAAGAATATACAAAACAAATATAAAAAGGTTTTTTTTATTGCGTAACACACGCTAATCTTATCACTTTTGAGTTTGCATGTTTTGACTATGCTTTTGTTGAACCCTGTAATGCATATTATATTAATTATAGCAACTTTTTGCTCCTTCAGTTGTATGCAAATGGTTTTTTTAGAACTCTTCTTATTTATCCAACTCTGCAGAGACTCGTTGGATGAATGTACGATTTGTGCTGTAAAAAATATCCTTATGCAACTTGTTCTACAAACAACTATTGCCGTTACTAAAAGTTCCAAAAAAACCTAAAAATCGCCAAATGGAAAATGCCGGTCAAATAAGGATATGTGAAAATAAGTATAACCTGCAAAAAAACAGTTTAGTTGTGGTTTAAAAATTAAACTGATAAAGATGGATTGTAGAAGGTTTAATGAAGAATACTTTGCTTAATTGTTGCATCATTTTTATTATTATTATTTATTTATTTTTTTGTGATAATCGCTAGCACTCGTTTTTCATGGTGATCGTTTTCAATCTGGATTCAATTGCAAAGTAAAATGAAGTTAGTGTATTGTTACAAGCTGGACCTTATCTAGACACCTCGTCGCTAGTGTGCTATTTGTGACAACGACCATTTTGGTCGAAAATGAGTTGATGATGACGTTTTGTTAAACTCAGCAAACTTTATACATATTTTGGAAATTCGCTTCCGTTATTGGTATACACACTTGTGACATAGACCAATTTCTCATCAAAATGAGCGTGCTGTCTTGTGACATGCCGTATAAATGGCTGGAAAATTCAGATTTTTTCTTTTTATTTCACTAATTTATCACGCAAACTATTTTACTGCCCATAATTGAAAATTTGGCTACTATGCCAAATAAGTATTCCGAGGAAAACTCGTTTTAGTGTTTGTCACCAAATCTCCGTCAAGGCAATTTTCCATAACAGTGGCATATTAGCCGTTTGCTTTTTTGCATCCGCAGACAAATTTAAACACTATTTTAGTGAAATTCAAGTTTCAGAAGATGCGTTGGAACATCCTTTACCGTCGTTTTTGTCAAAAGTGGATATTAGCCTTTTTCAATGGCGGGCAGTTTAGTTTGTATGGGAATTCTGTCCACACTTGTGACACGTAGTAAAATTTTCACTTTCAAAGCTCACTTTTAACGCGTGCTTTTAAGATTTTTGTTTACATTATTTATTGTATGTATATTTACTGCTAATAAATATTTACATTTGCCAGGGATATTTGTAAAAAAAAAGATTTGGTTCAACTTTCTTCAATTTTTTTGATGGACACTGTCTACTGAGATGAGTGATCCCTCAATTTGAAGTTATGTTTAGCACAAAAGGGAACAGCATGTTATTTCAACATTATTTTTTACTTGAGTAATATCAATATAAAGTGGACAGGCAAGTTTTCATCAAACGTGTTGTAAAATAATGTATTCAGTTAGTGAGAAACAGCAAATTGGACTGAATAGGATCAATTCCTTAACCTACGTTCTTTTTTGGAAGGGTAAGCGATTTGTTACGATGTTATGTCGTCATTGAAATAAAGCACAAGTCAATATATATTTTTACATATTTTTATAATGTGCCAATTCTCTCCCCAATCACAGCCTCGCCGTTTTCTTAATCCATGGCAGATACTCCCTCACATTGGTGTAGATCCCGGGTCGATCCACCGTCCCGCAGGTGGACGTTCCGCGGCTGACGACTCCGCTCAACACCCAGACGCCCTCACGCCGGTCGTAGTACATCAGCGGTGATCCGCTGTCTCCCGCGCACGAATCTTTGTCCTTGCGACCACCGGCGCAAATCTGGCCGCGGACCAGCGACAGCGCTTGCGACCGGTACAGCTCTCCGCAGCGACTTTGCTCCACAAACGGCAACGAGGCCTTCATCTTGATCGGGCTGGACATGTCCACGTTGACTGGGGAAAAGAAAGAAAACATTTCTCAAATTCGATTTTCTTTAAAATATTTTTCAAAAACTTACACAAATCGGTCCTGCCCCAGCCGCAAACGCTGAGAATTTTGCCCCGCTCCAGCCCAGGTTCCAGGTTCGGCTCCGGCAAGCAAATTGGCCGCAGAAAGTCCGAATAGCGCACCTGCTGGCTCAGCTCGATCAGCGCGATGTCGTGGTGCTGCTGAACGCTGTCCGGTTGGTAGCTCGGGTGGAGTTTGATCGAGCGCGGTCGCACGTCCAGCTTGTCCTCCGAGCAGTCCAGCCCGTCGTCCATGACCATGCAGTCCGGGTTGGTGAACAGGTTGTACTCGCGGAGTCGAACGAAGTCACTGAAAAGAGATAATAATCATAACAACAAATTTCGTCGAAGAATCCAGTGTACTTTGGGTCCTAAAAATTGTGTTTTGAAGATTTTTTCTCGATTTCCAGGATACATATTTCATAAAAACGCATTTAAAGGTCCATAAAAAGGCAGAGTTCCCAAATTTTGACTAACATCAAAAAGTTTCCTTGGTAAATTTTCACTTGCTCTAGGTACCGTCATCTGGGGTGAATCGGGACTACAGTCTGAATAGAGACAGCAGTTTTTAAAGCTCTTAAACGCTTGAAATTTGGAAAACGATGCACTATTTTAGATGTTCTGTGTCTGTTATATCCAAAACTGATCACAAGTATCCAAAATATTGTACAGTAGCAAGGCTAAAACGGCTATCCCAATTCGCCCCATGTGTCCCGTTTCGCTCCAGATGACGGTGCAGTAAAAAACATTTATGAAAAATTTCTTTGTTATTTCCATGGAAATGAATCAATTGTTACGAGGATACAAACTTAATCATTATACGGAAATGAGTTCTGTAAGTAGTTCCATGAACATTTGTTTGTTTGATTTGACATTGTTAAAAAATGTGAAGAAAAATGTTATCAATTACGAAAAAACACTGTTACGCAGAACAAGTCAATCCTACAGAGCGCAATTATTACTTTCATTTTCTCCCCGCGCGAAACAGAAAAGGTAATAAAAAGAGAAAGCTACTCACAGTGGTCCGTGCCGGGCGTAGTTCGCTCCGGCCAGACAGTGCGCTGCCGTCAGGACGTAGTTCCGGCTGATGAGCACACCTCCGCAGCCCTTGTAGTTGTTCCGGTAGAAGAGTAGCGCCGCCCACGGGAACTCATCGATCTCCGTGAGCGATCCCTTGATCTTGTTCTGGAACGTCTGCACGCCGCACTCGTCGTCGTCTTCTCCGAATCTCGAAGAGAGATCCGATGTTGAATTTCGGACCCTCCGCGGAATATTGGTGGATAGTTCTGGATCGCGGTAGCCTGCTTTCGCCAGTTTTGGACAGCAGATCATGGTTTCGTTCTCGTTTTGGCACTGGAGAGCCCGTATGAACCCTAACCGGCCTACGGAACCAAGATCCTGCCCTTGGTTGATGGCCTGGTAGGCTGGACAGTCCTGCGGTGCGGTACAAATACCTTGGGTCACTTCATTCGGAATGGTGCACGGCGTTATAACATCCCAAACAGGTCTGTCGTCATCTAATTTCAGGAAAATATTCAGGACTCATAACTTCACCAAAAAACGGGATGACTCAGAGTACCAACCTTCAACGGCGAAATTCCCCACGGCGAACGCGGCCAGCAGCAACAGCGGCAAAAACATGACTTCACTTAGAAGGTCTAACCTCTCTGGACGTCCGTACTGGATTGGCGCGTTCGTGCCGGACTTTGTTGCCTATATAAACACAAACTTGTACGCGGGGACGCTCCTGGAACGAACCGTCCAACACTCCGTTATCGCTCGTACTGAGTTGGTCGTCATGAACTTACACGACCAAGTGAACCGGCTTTTAATGATCGTGGAGTCACTTTTGGAAAGAGTCTACAGCAATGACCGAAATCAGCTTGATCAGCTCTCATAATATCAACCAAAAATAATCATACTGTAAGTCTTGGAATATGATCTTTTTATACCTTAGTCCAGATGTCGATCGCGTCTAAGTGCACTTGACTTTGGGCAATGCAGCAATGGACCTGGCCTAACACTTGATCGTCAGCTTTGGTTCGGTGGCAAAGGAGGGAGGCTCTCCTGGATGAAGTGGGAATCTCCACACCGTACAGACATATGAATGGGAATTTTGCACGTGGTAAGATCAGTGGCGTGCGGGCGGGGCTTTTCGGGGGGTTGGAGGCGTGGCTACACGGGTAATTTTTCTGTTGATTTTGACTTGGGGATGCTGAGAATTGTGCACGTCCATGTGATCTACATGGTGGTCGATGATGTAAAAGGAGTGGTTTGATTGATTGATGGAAAGTTTTTCCAAGTACTTTTTATTTATTGGCAGATATAAAACGTTAAAAATTTTCGATAGAAGAAGCTCGTATTTTGCTATTGTTATACCTTAAAATTTATGCACATATCTTGACTTTTTTTTGATAAGGTCCTATAAACAAATGTAAACATTGAGTGTATCCCTTTCACACCTTATGTCAAAGTCCATCGGAGTAAGCGGGATACACTCAATGTTTACATTTGTTTATAGGACCTTATCAAAAAAAACTCAAGATATAGTCCAGACTCCATTATCCAAAAGCCTCGCAAAAAAAAAAGTTTTTTTTTACTGTCTCATTTTGGGTTGCTGAGCTCCAACCTTTCTGGAAATATGTAGGTTATCAAAGAAGGCGGCAAATACTGCGCCCCCTGGAAAATTGTGACTTTTCATCTTTTCTAAATATAAATATAAAAAATTTCGACGGTGTTGTTCGAACGCGAAACAGTTCAATACGGAGCGTCGGATCGCGGTGCTCTTTGTTGCGTTGGGTTCGTATAAGTCCAAGGAAGGTTCTTACGCCAAAAAGTGACAACTTTGGCCACTCTGTTACCGATTCCGGAAAATCTGCAGATTGTATGGGAATAGTAAGTAAATCAAATTTTGATCACAGGAGGCTGAATATGCAAACAAGCTAAAAACGTCAAGATACGAAAAAAGAAAAGACGAAGTTTTCGGGTTTAGCTTGTTTGGTATAATGCCAGGCAATCAGTCATTTCATTTCGATTATTTTGGTGTCGCAGAGCTCGAATTTCAACTCAAAACCAAGAAAACCAAATGCATGATTTCAATATCCAACCAATTCCACCTGAACCATATTATCACTACCATGACAGCCGTCCATTGCCGGCCGCTTCCATCTCCACCGCGCACCAGGGACAAGGAAAGGGGATTTGGATTACGGGAATTGTTGATGCTCCACTTTTTTCAGAGTTTTAAGGAAAAATCTCCACGGTATCCTCAGGGATTTTAAATATTTCAAACTTTATTTCAAAAAATTAAACAAACGATTGTCAATTTGTTGTTAAACAGTTAAAAAATATGGAATTTTGTTCATTCACATTGCAAAAAGTGCAAGCCAAGGTAATCATAAATAAATGCAAACTACCATCACCACGCCTCTGCCTTGCATCCAGCGCATCGGATCAATCACTTGATCGCTAATTGATATGTTGACCAACGCGTGGGCTCGCACGATGCAAAAACGTGCCTCCAATATCTTGCCCAGTCTCGTCCACTGCTGGGGAAATCCAATCTCTCCGAAAACAACTTTCCAACTCTCTGCAGTCATGCTGCGCCATCGCCGTCCCATGTTTCAGGAAAGTCCCCGTCCAACTCCACATGAATGCTAAACACATATCTGCTTCGCCAACCAACAAATGCCGGCATTTGTTGTCTCGTGTTGTTGTTTATGTCGCGCAGTTGTTTTTGTTGACACTCAACGCGGTTCCGCGCACTCGATCAGCTGTAGACCACGCCGTCGGGCCCAAAACTGGTTCATGACGTCACCCACTGCCACCACTACTGTATGCGTATACGTCTTGTCCGATCCAAAACCTGATCTTCTCGCCGCGATACTCAGACATTGTGTGTATCTTGGTGGTGAAGATCAGTCCACGATCGAGTTCGCGTTGGTGAGGATGTTCTTCGTGACCACGCTGCTTTTGGCCGCCACCGGTGGTGAGTCACAAACTTGTCTGAAGATCGGCGTTTGCGGTGTGTCAAATTTTGATTCGTAATTTCTTAAGCACTTGCGTTCACCCTGCTGCCATGTGAGATACCGAACGAAACCCAGACCGGATACTGCATCGGAGCTGACGATTGCCAGCCGTATCAGACGCTTAAGGAGTCGATAAAGGGAAGTAACGATGTGACGACCGCTGCGTTCCTGCAGCGACTCAACTGCTCCAAAACCGGAATTTGCTGCAAGTCCATGCCAACGTACGACAATCCGCACGTTCAAGTGTTTGAGAGCTCGACGATCGCGTCAAGGCTGTCGGTGGAGGAGCATAGTGAACCTGTGCGCTACACGGCCTCGAACTGTGGCATGGAGTCGACGGGCGATCGAATCTTTGGCGGTCAGGTGACCGGTATCGATGAGTTCCCGTGGTTGGCGCTGTTGTTTTACCAGCCGGCGGATGGCGGTACGGTGGTGCCATCTTGCGGGGGTGCACTGATCGCGTCCCGTTGGGTTTTGACCGCGGCTCACTGCGTCAAGGGTAAAGGCTACCGAAGTCTTGGAACGCTGTAAGTCGCTACGAAACGACCTCCAACGCCTCACTAATGAATCATTTATTTAGAAAGTTTGTCCGGCTTGGTGAGAATAACCTGGAGACACCCAAGGACTGCGAGTTGGACGTAGATGGTCGTCAGGAATGCGCTGACAAGCCGGTTGATTTGGACGTGATCAAGACCATTCCTCATCCAGACTATGCGAGCCAGAGCTGGGACAAGTACAACGACTTGGCACTGATCAAGCTGGCTAAGGAGGCACCCTTCACGGACTACATTCGGCACCTTTGTTTGCCCGGGTACTACAACTTGACGGAACAGGTCGAACTGGCCACGGCTAGCAAGTTTGTGGTCGCTGGTTGGGGTCACACGGATTATTGTGAGTACTCTTTATCAAATCTTCTCAGACTGGTTTCAGTCCAAAATTAACACTTCAAACGGATAATTCCACAGATCAAACCGTTGACAGCGTCCCCAGCCAGATCAAGCTGAAGGTAACACTCCCGTTCGTGACGAACGAGCGCTGCCAGGAGGTGTACGGTAACTATTCGCTTCGGATTGCGGATACCCAGATTTGCGCCGGAGGACAGAAAGCGCGTGATACGTGTCGAGGAGACAGCGGATCTCCACTGATGTTCTACAACCGGCAGCAGTCGCGCTGGTTCACGTATGGACTGGTTAGCCGTGGTCCGTCCACCTGTGGAACGGATGGTGTTCCGAGTATCTACACGAATGTGTTCCGATACGACGAATGGATTCGGGAGACCATGGCCAAGGTGGAGAAAGAGGGAAACTGATGACGGACAGGGGTTTGATGTGTGTGCACAATAAAGAATGGATTGAATTTATTACGTTATGTTTTCATTCGGTCGGCAAAAGATTAATCCTTGCTGACAACATTTCATTCTACTTACTGTGAGCTACCTCTACCAGCTACACGAAGAAAAATGAGTTCCGAAAATTGTGAACAAGCGTTCATGAAAATTGGCACAACAAACAAAGTGTTCAAATCACATGGTTTTTGGAAAAACATGAACACTTTGTTCGTGGTTCCCAATTTTATGAACGCTTGTTCACTACTTTCGTAAATCAAGTAAACATTCCTGACGGTGCAAGTAAACATTCCTTTGGCAAAATAGAAATTAATCGTGTCTTAAGAATTTGTGTTAAATTTTGATTATTGCAATCGATGGCTTAAAATGTTTCATATAAAATACGAGCTTTTCATAGCATAAACATTGATAAAAAATAGAAGCGACCCTCATTTCAACAACTAAGAAATTGATTGTCAAAAAATCGTATTCTCACATGAATTCTTGATGCAAACCGATAACATGACAACCGGTTCCCGGCGGGTGCGCTAGTCCCCGGAGACCACACCGAAACAAAACTGTTACATTTCATAATCAGTTTCCCAACCCCCCCAGAAAATCCCACTCGTTGTCGTCCACTTGGCCACGTGCGGTAGCCGTCCGGCCGTCGAAAAGTCCATTCAATTAGGAGGTCCACCCCGCCTACTCCGACGATGATGACTTTTCCGAGAGGGTGAGCCTGTGCGTCGATGGTCACCCCTGGTTACCTGACCTGTGGACGAGCACTGCTGGGAAGCTCCGTCGGCAGTGTTCTGTTCCCAATCAATTTCCCATTACGGGACTTGAAGTTCATAAAGTCGAGTCCCGCTTTTTTGGTGCAGTAAATTAGTGCCGGAGGCCACGTGCTGTTCCCAAGGGTGACAACTTGTGGCACGTATGGGGACGGACAAGAGAAGAGTCCTTGGCGACGAGGACCACCAGCCAAGATTCGACCCAGAAAGGACGAACACGAACACGCATGGCGCACTAGGATTGTTACAAGCAACAATAGTTCAAGGAAACCTCGGACGTCCTTCGGTTGCTTCGAACCTTGTTTCCATGGGAGTTAATACAGTAGCGGTAGTTTGTTGTTGTTGTGAATCTTAACAAAGGTCTTTTTTCTTGTTATTTATATTTCTCCGGTTCCATTATTGCCATTGGATTTGATCATCGCCAGCGGGGTACCCATGAGTCCGGACAAAAGTGCTCAACGCATGTCGGCCAGGCTTTCTTTGATTTGCCGTGATTGACCTTGTCAAATTTAATAAAATATATAAAAATTAAAAATATATACAAATCATGTGATGCTCTAACTTCACAGGACGGAAAGGATGTTTCCAAAATACATCGGGGTTGGGTTTTAATAATCATGTTTGCTCCTCATTTTGATTTGTCGCTAAGATGCTTAGTACAGAGTGGATTCGTTAATTTCGAATGTCCGCTTATTCAAATGCCCATTAATTCGTACGTATTCGAACTACAAAGTAATCACGTCAAAACCAGTTGCCAAATTGATGTTGAAATTTTAACTCCATTATTCGATGATTTCCGAGCACGTGGTTTCAAGCTTTTGACAGCTGTCAGCTCATTCGAATGCAGTTCCATCCGAATGAGCGAGTGCACTCTGTAATCATTGATCGGTGAACAATCTTGGAAATTCTTGAAGAGCTTGACTAGCTCTAAATATGCTCCAAATAGGGTATATTGACCATTAGTAGGCCCTTTCTCAAAATCTCAATTCACAGCTGGAATTTATTCTAAAATCTATAATTTTTATTTTAGAGCAGTTCTCTCAGATTTCGGTCATTCGATTTTTTTTTGTATTTTTTAATCCGACTGAAACTTTTTTGGTGCCTTCGGTATGCCCAAAGAAGCCATTTGCATCATTAGTTTGTTCATATAATTTTCTTGGCAGCTGTCCATACAAAAATGATGCATGAAAATTCAAAAATCTGTATCTTTTGAAGCAATTTTTTCATCGATTTGGTGTCTTCGGCAAAGTTGTAGGTATGGATACGGACTACACTGAAAAAAAATGATACACGGTAAAAAAAATTTGGTGATTTTTTATTTAACTTTTTATCACTAAAACTTGATTTGCAAAAAACACTATTTTTATATATGTTTTAGAGGACATTAAATTCCAACTTTTCAGAAATTTCCAGGTTGTACAAAAATATCTTTGAGCGAGTTATGAATTTTTGAATCAAATTTTTTTTTTCAAAAAATCGAAATATTGATCGCAAAATTTTTTCAACTTCATTTTTCGATGTAAAATCAAATTTGCAATCAAAAAGTACTCTAGTGAAATTTTGATAAAGTGCACCATTTTCAAGTTAAAGCCATTTTTAGGTAACTTTTTTGAAAATAGTCGCAGTTTTTCATTTTTTTAAATTAGTGCCCATGTTTGAAAAGCTGCTCTATATTTTGCTTTTTTGAACTTGGTTGATACGCTCCTTAGTTGCTGAGATATTACCATGCAAAGGTTTAAAAACAGAAAAATTGATGTTTTCTTAGTCTCACCCAAACAACCCCCCATTTTTCAATATCGATATCTCAGCAACTAATGGTCCGATTTTCAATGTTAAAATATGAAACATTCGTGAAATTTTCCGATCTTTTCGAAAAAAATATTTTCAAAATTTTTAAACCAAGACTAACATTTTAAAATGGCGTAATATTGAATGATTGTCAATATCGAAGGGATCGTAGGTTAAGAGAGGGTTCAGATTATAAAACGAACTTATCAAAGTATTCTGTTTTAAGGCACTGATAAATCCATCAAAACAGGAAGGTTAATCAAGAAATTCCGAATTAGTATCCGACTGTATGTGGAAATTATCAAAAACTACCAATGAAATTTCACTTGACTCAAAAATGTTGAATTAAATAAAATGGATTTTTTCGACTATAAATCATTAAAAATACTATGTTTCGATAATAGAAACTGGCAACTCTGTTGAAGAATCTTCCTTTGTGGCCCAAATTGGAATAACTCTCCTACCTTTTTTGACTTTCTGAAATTCTGTTGTTACTACACAGTAAAAAATAGTGTGAATTTGGAAGGTGTAATTTCAAAAAACCAGAAAAGTGGTAAACTTACACATTTTCAATGGTAAAATTACTCATTTTTTCTGACATAAAATATGTACCCCTTCCCAGATGTAATATTACCATGATTTTTATACTTTTCATAAGACAGATCCAGCAATTCAACTTCACCTAAAACACTCTCTAATTTCTTTACAGCCTCCATGGGAGCAGCAATAAAGTCCAATAAAAAAAGACAAACTCCTTCGGCAAGGATATATGTTCTCCTTCCAGGATCTCTCCCCGGTCTTGTAGAAATAACACACGCACTAAACCACACTTGTTTGCTGATGTGGTTCATCCCGAAAAAAAAACGGAAGAATCTCCTGACTCAGATGTAAATGTCGTGTCGCTTGGTGAGAAAGGGCCAGAACCTCCGGTGTCACATATGTTGCAGTTTGGTCGTTTGTTCTTTTTTTGCTTTTTTTTCGGAGGATAATGTAACTTGCACAAACTTTGGTGGTCCCCGGGAATTTATTGATATGTCTTTGTTTCGTCGACACTTCGTGCGTATAAAGCATACGTGGCACAATAAATAATGCCAAATTTGATTATGTGCCAACAAAAAATGGTTGCTCTCCTTGGCGATTATTTGCTGATTTCCGTCGATGACCGGGGTCGGAATCGGAAGCCAGCGAAAGTGCGCTACATTATTATTTATTTTTATGGGCTGGCGAAAAGATTTATCGGCACAATTTCACTAATAGATTTTCCATTATTAGTTGGCGTCGGTGGTCGCTTTCGCTTTCCTTCCGGGCAGGGGACCGAAGCGCGGTCGACAAGGTGAGGTTATGTTCTCGGGCCAAAGTGACGCATTTAACTGGCGATGTTCAGCCGGGGAAAACGGCACTTTTTCCCGGACGAGGGGTAAAAGTTGCTGATTGCCGTTGTTTTATTGTCCTCTGGGCGATGTCTTTATCTTAATGGATTGCGAAGATGAACATGCGTTTACCGTTGATTGTGGCAATGATTTGTAGTACCGGGCACGGTAATCTACGGGTTAGACAAAGGAAGGGGGTGTTACGATGAGTGTTAGTGGACGATGAACACGAGCTTGAATCGTTGTAATTATCGCCAAAAAGGCTTGTAAAATATCATAAAAGAAGTACTCGAATTTGAACATAATCAAACCACGTGATTCGTACTCCAAATTGAGTCAGTTGCATGTGTTTTGAATGCATAGACACTGGGCACTAGGTTGAATATATTAAATTCACTTATTTAGGCCGTTGCAAATATTTTTCAAAGTTTATGTCGTCGAGTTTGTCATTTTCGATCTGGAAATTTTATCTCGTGTTGCAAAATTTTGAAACTTTTATATAAGAGCAATTCTCTACAAATCAACGTATTTTATGAAATTTAATTTTAAGATATTCTTTTAATGGTTGATACTTTTTTTTTATATCCAAACTAAACAGGCGAAAAGAAGCATAGACCATTTTATCACGGATTTTTTTTTTAAATCATGATGTTTTTAAAAATCATTTTGAAAGCCAATACAGATTTTAGGTAAATCCTCTTCTTTGGAAACAGAAAAATAGCCCCCAAAAAAAGCAACTTGGAAATGGAAAATTTAAATTTTCCAGATGTTTACCAGTTCACTTCGATTTTCTTCTGATAATGGCTCGTCAACTATTGATAAGATTTACAATGTTAAAAATTGAAATTCTTGTGAAATTTGCCCATCTTTCGAATAAAAATATTGTTATTTGTTTAAAATCTGGCCTAACATATCAAACGGGTTCCAAACAAAAATGTTGGCCCTTCTGATATATCACGTTTATTTACGAAATTCTGAAAATATCATTTTATTTTTTTTCGGTTCCTATATCCGTGAAAATTTGTTGGTCAATGCTTTTCTGTAGCTCAAAAGTTGCCTTCAAAGGTCCATTAAAATCAAATAATTAAAAAAAGAAATAACTTCATTCTAACTTTATTTTTAAAATGAGTGTAACTTTTTCTGATTGTACTCATCATAACCTACTATTTACCTAAGACAATCTTTCAGAAAATTGCTTCCCGAGGCTCAGATTTTTGAATATGTTCAGTACAATCTATTTTTGTATAGATAGGATAGGTTCCAAAATTGCAAGGAGACTTATTTGGACGAACCAATGTTGCAAAATGCCTTCTTTGAGCATAGGGAAGCTTCCTAAAAAGTTTAAGTTTAGCAAAAAAGTTTTTGTGAAGAGGTTTGTATGGGAAAACCAAAGATGCAATATGACTTTGCCAGACATAAGAATTCGGTGGTATTTTCACTGCTGCATCCAATTGCATTCGCTTCTTAAAGAGGATATTATTGTTTTTTTTTTTTTAAAGCTGAAAAATAATAAGTCTCTCCTGTACTGCCCATGATCGCATAAATGTCCCATATGCATTTTCGTCACTTTTGAGTTAATGATGCGGTTTGGTTCAAAATCGTGTGCTCTTTCTAAAGAGCCTATAACATCCAGTACTTTGTTCTAGAAATCGGGAGGAAATCCAGTTTTTTCGTGAAAACTTAACACGTAGCCTTATGTGTGGGACAAACTTGCCTTGCGTTTTTCTCAGCATGCTGTTTTTGCATATGGGACATTTATGCGATCATGGGCAGTGTACTTCAAAACAGTTTAATAAAAATCACGCTAATTTTGCATGCCTTTTTGTTATGTTGTTATGTTAGCAGAAAGATTTGGTTTTCATAAAGATCCAAGCACATTTTGCTGATAAGATTGGTTTGGTAGGTTATTTATACTTTTCTAAAAATGATTGAATACATATACCGTCAGTGGGGGTGACTATGGGTCAAAAAGCGATACACCTCTCGTAATTTCGTAAAAATAAAAACAACTAAAATAACTTCTAAAATCTTTTAACGTTGAATTGTCCTTGGATAGTTTACTAACATTTTACCAAAATATGGTGAAATTCGATGCACTCTACCTTAAATGCCAATCGTTTAAAAATAGACTCAATTTCACCCCTTAGAGGGGGTGACATTGGGTCAAATGAAACTAAAATAATGCTCGAGAGGTCATTTATGGCCGAAAACGTTCTTCAAATTCGGACTGCCAAAATGACAGTATTTGTTCTAGGAACGAGATTTTTTCAGCTAAGCTATCTTAAGATGTCCCCTTAACAACCCTTTTAACAGAATTTAGTTTCATTGAAAAGAATCTGAGCACTGGTAAAATCCGTAAAAAATCACTTTAAACCAATCTCACCCCCAAATCAAATGAATAACAGTGGATAAGTTGCATCAAATGTTATTGTATACATTTTATGCGCAAGATAAAAAAGGTTATAAAATACTATCATTATAAAACTTCATTATAACCGAAGCCATGTTATTATATTATATTGTTATAGAAGACTTTTCATTCTATTTTTCTTCTAGTCTTCACCATTTATCACCCCTCATACTCTCATCATACTCACTAACAGTGGTTCAAGTGCTCACCGGTCCTTTTGTTCGCAACCTTTCGTGACACTTCAACTGTTGAACGCATGACCACATCCGACACCACCAGAAGAGGAGGCTTCCAGGTCCAGCGTTTTTGTTTTCCACGAGAGTTCCTTTCATCTTGAATAGAACAGAACCAGCTTGCTCTCCTCTCCTCGTCAAGAGGTACTTTCTTACAAAATGTGTGATATTTCACGTCATTACACAAGTGCCCTTTCTCTGCGTGATTGAGAATGATTTTCCTCAACGCTGTCCATATTGTGTCGGCAGTGATTCCATTAAGTACTTTACTGGTTTAGATGTCAATCCCGGCGAGCATTTCAAACTTTTGATTAAGTGCCTGGCTGCGTTTTTGACAGTTGGAATAAATGCAAATTAATCCGTCAAATGTCGCACACTTTCACTCTCTGACTCGCGCGTTCTGATGACAAATTAATGAATATTTCATTGGGAAATCCCAATTGATATGGAAATTAGGTCACGAAAATCGAAACCCGCCTAGATTTGGTGGGTGGCGCGAAAGGGAAGTGAGCCATCAGGGCCGGAGATTAAAAAAATGATGATGTGGTACTGCGTGTCACATACCCTGCAGGCGCAGCCACCTCACTGGAGAGAGTGTAACGGAAAGTTAATATTTATTGAGGCATTATGTTAATTTATCGCGAAATAATGGAGTTACAAATGATGGTGGCTTCCGGGCGCTCGCGCCGCATATGAACTGCGAATGTTATTAAATATTCCCCCTTTGAAGTGATCTATTTTTGATCGCGTTTGAAAAATTGACTTTGCGCGAAAAACAGCTGTTGCACCCGTGTTGTAATCTGCAATTTCCTCCCGACTGTGATATCGGGAAAAATGTTTAATGATGCTTCAAAATATGCAAATTTCTGCGCGACAGTGATTTGTTGGTGCTCGTCCCGTTTCCCCCTTAGAACTGAAACTATAATCCACTTTTGTTTAACAAAGTATCTCTCCAGAAAAGGCTCTTATTTGCTCGTTCAGAAATGGCCGTAAAAACCGTCTCGCAACGTGACACAAAGTTGCACTGCTTTTATGTCGTAAAAGTGCAACAAAATGCTAAGAGTTTGTTTTTCTCTCTTCTCTTTGGGGAAATTAAAACGACCTGTGTTGGACTGGAAGGAAGCTGGCCACGTAGAAGAAAGGGCTAAACTTAAGTGCCACGGAACAGACTCTGTGGCGGAAAGAGGAAAGTTTTTTAATTAAGGTGGCTGTGGATGAGCTGAAGAGGAAGAATTTTCCCTTTTTGAGAGCTGTTAAATTTTCATTGTTATGCATGAATGGAAATTATGAGTCGAGAAACGACTGAACCTGTAAGAAAAGCTAGTTTTTAATTCAAACAAGGACTTGAAAGCTGTTAGTTAAAAATGAAAAATTTAGTTTTGAAACGTTGACTTTTAATATCACTTCAACAACGGAATTCAGAAATAAAGTTCTAGGGTTTCGAAGTTGGAAAACTGTTTCATGGTCCAAAATTCAATTTAGAAAAATACTATAAAACAGCCTGTTACTGCAAAATTGTAGGCCCCGTTTAGTGTACTCTTGATTCGGGTTTTCCTGGGAAATAGTTAGTCAGCAGTTGATGAGACAATTTTTTATGCTGTTTCACAAACGTTACAGATTAGCTTAAAATATTTCATTTGACATTTCTGCTGAGCCATTCTCTAGAAACACAGAAATAGTAGTTGATGCAACATGTTGCAAAAAGAAGATTCGTTCAGCATGAGTCGTACATTGATCCAGCGAGGTTTACCGAGTTTGATTAAAACGACGAGTGAAAAAATCAAGTTCAGCAATGAGTTGCTTACAACTTTCTTTTATTCCAAAAATCGCTTTTTGAATGGAATTTTTTTCGATACCAGTGCTGCAAAATTCATCTTTTCAGCACTCATTTCAGTGCTGAAAAGTAGAACTTTTCAGCACTGGTATTGAAAGGTGTTAATTTTCCATTTTGTTATTTTTGGCAGGGAAAAGTAGGCCGTTTCGTAACATGAGAATGATAGGAGAAGTAAGTAGTTTCAAGACGGAATTGAAAAAAAAACTATTTTCAACGAAACTATTCCTCAAGCTCTATTGAAAAACGCTTTTTAGAAAATAGAAACGTGGAAATTGTGTCGCCTACCCCGTTACATTTAAAAACATAAATCTTAAGACAAGTCTTACCGAAAAACAAATTTAAATCCTATCAATGACTCCCTGGTTAACGGTACATTTGCAAATTGCACGTATTAAATTGTTACACATAAAAAAACGTGGTAATATTACATCTGCAAAGCGGTACATCTTTTATGTCAAAATGTATAATTTTACCACTTTTCTCGAGTAATGTCAAATTTTCAGTATAAATTGAGGTAAAATTACATCATAAAAGAGGTAATATTCAACCTTCCAAAATGGCTTTTTTTACTGTGTATGTTAAAGTCTCTCTGTTTTCGTTTATTTCCAAAGTTTTGATTAACCGAAGTTCGATTATCCGAAGGTATGTATGGGACTTCGGATAATCGAATCATGAACAAAACATTTTTTTTTGTTTTCTTACTTTTAACATCAAATTCGTAGTTTTGCTTCAAAATTTTAGTAAAATTTGAATGGTTTATTGGCTATTAAATTAAAAAAGCATTTTTCCAATATTTCATCATCGCCATTTTCGCCGCCATCTTGGATATAAAAAATCTAAATCACTTTATACAGTGGACTCTCTCGTTGTCGATATTGAAGGGACCGTTGAGAGCAAGAGTTATCAATTTATAGAATGAAAAATCAATGCAATCTATTTGGAAGGGATTGAAAATCTTATTAACAGCTGGAGCAATATTGATATCGAAAAGATCGACAGCCAGAGAGTCCACTGTAGTAGTTTAGAGGTCATACTTAAGCTCGACATTAAAAAATAAGACAACGAAAAAACAATTTATTTCTGTGATCCGATTTTCCGAAGTGAAACTTTGCCAAGGCCATCATCGAATCTGGACTGTAATAGGGGAGAGTGGGGAGACTTGATCCCCTTTTTTTGTATCGCTCATAACACTGTCAATTTCTCACAAAACTATGATCTTTTTGCATGAATTGAAAGCTTAAACATTCAACTATGTTTGACGGATAAGGGTATTTCATCTAATAAACTCTTCGAATCATGCCAAGCGTTTTAAAAAAATATTTTAAACGTTTGTGTTCAAAATATAAAAAGTTTAGCATGCAAAATATTTAAAAACTTAAAATTTTCTTTTTTAGACCAAAATTGAGCATGTTTACAAAAGCTGGTAATTTTTGTTTACAAAACTTTTGAAAAATGGTTCAAACTGCAGTAAGTTATGTACAACTATACTAAAGGAAACTATGTACGAAAACCAAGCCCAATTATTTAATCTAGAGGCTGATTCCAGTGACTGTAAAAATGCAGGGATCAAGTCTCCCTAAACGCACTTTTTTAAACAATTGATTGTAAAAATAGTATTACGAAAAATTTAACGTCAAATATTTAAGGGTTTTGGAGTTGATATGTTTATCAAACAAATCATGTATAAACAATATTTTTTTGAATATTTTTTGTGTGTTTTCTATACTTATCAAAACAAAGAAAAAAGATCTCTTGGAAGTTTTTTGGGGCACTTTTGGAAAAACGTGTGTAACTCAATCTAAACATTTTTTTAATTTTTTTCTTTGTTTTCAACAATGAGTTTTAGTCAATTTCGCACAACTTTCTAGATCAAAGCTAATTGTTTTACCCACATGCTGACGAGAAACAGGCTTGGGATCAAGTGTCCCCGGGGATCAAGTCTCCCCACTCTCCCCTACTGTTTTCATGAATCTTATGTATTCCACCAACAAAAAAAAAAGTGACTCACAATTGGCTTCAAGTTTAACAACCGTCGCGAATCGAATCCATTAAATAATGAGCAAAGAACGACAAAGAAGCTTCCCTATTTTTTGCTCTCCACAAACATTTTCCTCCGTCTTTCATTCATTTCCCAGCAGAAGCACCAACCATTCCTCGATTGAACTGTCATCAATTGTCATCGGTTCGGGCTCTTTCCGTTTCCTCAAACTTTTCCTTGAAGGACATTTATGGCGTTGCGAACCGCCAGAACAAGCGTCAATCTCTCTGCAAAAGTTTGAGTGAAGTACAATTAATAACGACATGGCACGGAATTCGGTGGAGGGAAAATCAAAACGGGACCATAAAAATTATAACCTCATCGCCTGACGAGAGAATAGTGGCTGTCTGCCACGCGGGGAAGACGCTCGTCATTTTATTTTATTTATTTTTTTTGTGTGTGGAAGAATTACGAGGGGTCTTTCAATTGGAGGAAATAAAAATTTGCTTGGATGTTTTTGGTTAGCGTTTGATGGGCCAAAAAGGTCGTAAAAATGTTACGGGAAGTGAGAATACTTTATGACGCCAGGGATATACATTTTTGATGGTTTTTAAAAGGATCGATCTGCGAAAAATAGTGATATAGATTAGATTTCCTTGGTCATCACTTTTCCTTAAATTCAGATCAACCCTTTTGACAAACAAAGATTAGTTAGCCACAAGGAAACAAACCAAATTTAAGACGTTTTTCTTTTAATGAGATGCATCCTCACGGTTCTCAGCTTTCCGAGTTTCCACACTGAATTGGAAACTCCACGATGTCCATCTAATCCCTTCGGAAAGTGAAAACAAGACTGACTTTCAAACCGGAAGGATCAGATATCACTTTCTCAGCGTGTCACAAGAGAGACCAAGTAAGAAACTGGTCCAAACTGGAGGAAATTTTACTTTCACCCAGGAGGGGTGTTCAAACCCCTAAATGGCCTTACACACAATAAGCTATTCATATCGCGCATAAAGTTATTTAAATAATGATGCGTGAACTTTTCCGGATAACATGTGACTCGTAATCATTTTGATCTCCGTTCTAGAGTTTGCAGCATTTTTTTTCTCTCTTTAAAAAAAGAAGGGTGAAACTTGTTTTCCCCAAATCCACTCGAAAAGAAAAAGTTCGGAAATGGACTCCACGCCAAACATACAGCATCAAAGCAGCATAAATTCAATCATAATA
The DNA here is from genome assembly GCF_016801865.2 of Culex pipiens pallens. Classification (NCBI taxonomy): domain Eukaryota; kingdom Metazoa; phylum Arthropoda; class Insecta; order Diptera; family Culicidae; genus Culex; species Culex pipiens. The sequence continues at coordinate 121,093,849 of NC_068937.1, forward strand.
ATATTTTTCAATTTATGACCACTCGGTCCGGGAAAGAACTCGCACGTCCCGCAAGGATACAGGGACATTGTCACCCCGGGCAACGGGAATAAAAGGGATGCCGACGCCGCCGCCATGGGATCACCACACGGTGAAAGATGATGCCCGAGATAATGGGTTTTAAAATAATGCTTATCTATTTATGGCCAGTCTGTCTTGGGGCGGCGGCCAAATGGGATGACCACATACGGGAAATTCCGAGTGGTTTTACAAAGTAAAAACGGTGTAATTCTTGATGGTGTGGAATTTTAGAGGGGAAATTTACCTTGTTTTAAGAAATTCTACAAAAACTTATTTTTGTAGAGTGGAATGGAAAGAAAAAATGATTAAAGTTTATGGAGTTCATAAACTAAAGTGAGATCCCAGCTTTGTTTACATTTCAAATAAAAAGTGTTTTTATTTTGTGGATTTCAGGTGTCTTTTTTTCTTCATTCATTTAATTAAAAATTCTAGGAGTTTTTGTCTCCTCCAAACATAAGTATAGCAAAGACTTTGTCACTACCAATTACGCTCTAATTCACTGTATGTGACAAGTCTGTTTTCTAATTTCAATCATCCTCAGTTTATTTCAATCAACATCCTACAATGGGTCACGAATCCCTTGTATCTGTTTCCTATTAAAACCGGTAAAAAAAACCCATGGACAAGACACACCTCACCCCAATCCACCTTCTAATAACAGGCTTTCCGTTTGTATCGAACAAAATCCAATTGAAATCCCCTTCACGTTCCTCCTGCTGGTCAACGCCGGCTGTATTTGTCCAGAGAGTTGTCCCTATTCCACGACCGGACACAACCCAGCAACAACCACTCAATTTCGATAATGTGTGCGCCGTAGGACTGTCCCTCCTGCGAAAAGGCTTCCTCGTTGATTAATCTAGTTTCTTATTTTCCAGTGAACCCAAACCAGGGGAACCGGGACCAGGAATGTTTCCATCGCAACTTGTTCTGGTCGATCGTCGATAAAAATGGACCCAATGGACCGTGAAAGCTGACCGACACGGAACGGGATTTTGTGGAACTTCACACACACACAACTGAACTGGGGTAAGAAGGAGTAATCAGCCTGATGAAGACGACTTCAGAGGCACTCGACGGTGACCGGAACTTGGCGTGATGGCGGTTGTGGTGCTTCCTTTTTTCGTGTAGAATTGCGCAAAGATTTTAGGGTATTCAACAGAAATCAATTTGGAACCTTCTACTACTCGTATTCAAATAACTTCTTCTTATTTCGTGTTTTTTTTTTAAAATAAAGTCAGTCTTAATTATTTGACCTCATATTGTTTAAGGAGCCTAGCCCAGCATTTAAATTTATGTTATGAGCAATTTCATGAGATTTTTAACAACATTATCAGCTTTCTCTATGACAGAAATATCAATTTTTAGTATATTTCTTACAACATTAAAAAACACTGAATAAAAAGTTAAAAAAATGAGCAGACAATTACAAAAATTTTGATATGTAAACATAAGGGGTTTGCTTATAAACATCACAAGTTATCGCGAATTTACGAAAAAAAAGTTTTGAAAAAGTTCTCTTTTGCGTTTCTCTTTGTTTCGTCGTCCGTGTCTATCGCGGATGACCATGAACGGCCATGATCAACGACGACCAATTTTCTCAAAACTTTTTTTCGTAAATCGCCATTACTCGTGATGATTGTAAGCAAACCCCTTATGTTTATATATCATTTTTTTTTTTTGTAATTGTCTGTTCTACAACTTTGCAGAAAATAGTTACACTCTATAAAATATCCCTGCAAAGTTAGAAAAAACATGAAATTTTAAAATGAAATTTTTTGTTCTAAATGAAAAAATGACCCTTCTGGGTCGATGTAGATTCGAAAAGTACATTAAATTTTCCATAAAATGACATGTTCCAGTTTCTTTACATTTGAGTAACGGAAAATGGCAGAGTCATCATTGTTATCCGAGCATTCGTTGGTGAAGGTTGTCTGAATCAACATGACTCGTCGCGTCCCGGCGCAAAACGCCGGCAATATCGCCCTACCTGCGGCTCAAGCAGGCAAAAAAGTGGGAATTTCCAAAAGGAAGGTTGAGGCCTCAACTGATGGCCAAAAACCGGGAATTTCCAAAAGGAAGGTGCTTTTGGAAGTGACATCGAACAGCAAAAAGACGAAAAAGAGCGACGGTACTGTACCGATGGATGAGGAGGAGGAGAACTCTTCATCGCACGAGGAGCAGCTATTGAAGAACAACAAGTTTGCTGGACTGCCTGACGAGGACCAGGTAGCGAAAGCAAAGGAGAATGAAGTGAAACAGCGAAAGGAGAAATTGCCTCCTTTTTATGTACGGCAAACAGCAGCAACGATCGACTTTCGAGCGGGGCTGGTTGAACTCATCAAGTCTGGGAAAGTCCAAGGCAACATTCGTCTGTGTCAGGACGGATTTAAGGTGCTGGTGCAATCCAGGCAGCACTATCAACTGGTCAAGGATTACTTGACCGAAAACGAGGCGGAGTACTTTACTCATGATGTCGTCATGGATAAGCCGTTCAAAATCGTCGTCAGAGGTCTGTACGACATGCCAGTGGAGGAATTAGCTGCCGAGCTAAAAGTTTTGAAACTCGATGTGTTGGCCGTGCACAAAATGAGCCGACGCAACAAAGACATCAAGTACCGTGACCAGCTCTACCTGCTGCATTTGGCTAAGGGATCGACGACGCTTCCTGAGCTGAAGGCAATCCGAGCGGTTTTCAACATTATCGTGTCGTGGGAGCGATACCGACCAGTGCACCGTGACGTCACACAATGCTTCAACTGCCTGGGTTTCGGGCACGGAGGTAAGAACTGCCACCTGAAGCGTCGTTGCGCCAAATGTGGTACCGATGCGCACATCACATCCCAGTGCATCCAAGATTCGCTGGTGAAGTGCCTCAACTGCAACGGTGAGCACTCGTCAACCGACCGAAAGTGCCCCAAGAGAGCTGAGTTCGTGAAAATTCGGCAGCAAGCATCGATGAAGAATCAGCCTCAGCGTCGTAGAACTCCTCCAGCCCTGGTGGAGCAAAACTTTCCACCTCTTCAACCGCGACGCCAGGTCCCGAACTTGGCACCGTTGCCGTTGGATCCCAGGAAGAGAGCTGAGATGAATCATCCACGGCCGGGTTCCAGCCAGGAGCCGAGACCGCCACCACCGGGCTTCAGCCAGGAGCCAAGACCAACCCAAGAACCAGCAGTTGAGGAAAATGGTAATGATCTTTACACCTCAACCGAACTCCTCAATATTTTCCAACAGATGTCCGCTGCACTGCGTGGATGCAAAACCAAGACCCAGCAGATTGAAGTGCTGACCTCGTTCGTCATCCAGTATGGATCGTAGGTCTCTCAAGCTGCTGAATTGGAACGCTTGCTCCATTAGGAGGAAGAACTTAGAGCTGGTGGATTTTCTTCGCGAGAAGGAGATCGACGTAGCTGCCATCACGGAAACTCATCTGAAGCCCGGTGAAAAAGTTTATCTGCAAAACTACAAGATCGCGACGCAGCTCTACAGGACCACCTCTGGAGGAGGAGGTGTGCTTGTCGCTGTTCATCGTGATCTCAAGCCACGCCGGCTGCCACACTTCAAGCTGGACATCATCGAGGCCGTTGGGGTGGAAATTCCCACTTCGGTTGGCCCAGTACTCTTCATTGCTGCATACTGCCCACGTCAGGTGAATGCCAGAGATGGTTCAGCAGCAAAACTGAAGAGCGATATCCAAAAGCTGACACGGCGGAGCGCAAAGTACATCATCGCTGGTGACCTCAACGCGAAGCATGAAGTTTGGGGCAACAGCAGGAGGAATCGGAACGGAGTGATTCTGCACAACGATCTGCAAAACGGATACTACAACGTTGTGAGTCCGGATCGTCCAACGAGGGTGGCTCGGTCTGGGAATCACTCAATCATCGACTTCTTCATTACCAATATGGCTGAGAACGTGGCTCATCCTGAGGTGTTTGAAGAGTTGAGTTCTGATCACTATCCGGTGGTTGTGGAGGTTGGAGCTTCCGTTACTCCGCAGCGGCAACCAACCCGGAAAGATTATCACAACGTTGACTGGCAGCAGTTTCAGCAAGTGGTAGACAGCAACATCGACTATGATCAACACCCGGAAACTTCTGCTGATATTGATCGTTCGCTGGAGGTGATCCAGCAGGCTATCAACCAAGCAGAGGCTGCCAACGTTCGGGAGGTTCCTGTTAATTTTAAGGTAACTGATATTGACGTAGATACTAAACACTTGATTAGACTTAGGAATGTTTATAGGAGACAATATCAACGGACTGGGGACTATGACAAAAAGATTTCAGTGAACAATTTGAACAAAATCATACAAGACCGACTTGACAATATCAGAAATCAAGAATTTTCAAAACATGTAAGCCAGCTTGGGAATTATTCAAAACCATTTTGGAAACTTTCAAAAGTTCTTAAAAACAAACCAAAGCCTATTCCTCCTCTTATTGTTGAGGATTCTCCTTTGATTACATCCGAGGAAAAGGCAAATGCACTTGGGCTTCATTTTGTTAGTTCACATAATCTTGGCGCTTCCATGACCAGCCGTAAAGAAACATCAGTTGCCAATAGTATTTCAACAATCAATGACTCTACCTTTGAATTTCCTGCAGATTCCCATGTTTCTGGTGAGGAAGTCAAAGTTGCAGTTAAACAAATGAAAAATATGAAAGCTCCAGGCTTTGATAACATTTTTAATCTAGTGTTGAAAAAACAGAGTGATCAGTTCTTTCAACATCTAGCCAATATTTTCAATAAATGTTTGCAACTTGGTTACTTCCCCACCAATTGGAAACTGGGCAAAGTCATACCAATTTTGAAGCCTCAAAAAGATCCAACATCGCCAACAAGTTATCGTCCCATTAGTCTTTTGAGTAGTCTGTCCAAACTTTTTGAGAAGGTCATCTATTCAAGGCTTTTGGATTTTACCAACGATAATAATATAATTTTGAATGAGCAGTTTGGCTTCCGTAAGGGACATAATACTGCTCATCAGCTTACGAGAGTAACCAAAATCATCAAGCAGAACAAGCTTGAGTCTAAATCAACTGCTATGGCTTTGTTGGATGTTGAGAAGGCTTTTGACAATGTTTGGCATGATGGTTTGATACATAAACTGTATTTATACGGTTTTCCAATGTATCTTATCAAAATTATCCAGCACTATCTTTCGGAGAGATCGTTCAGGGTTTTTCTGAATGGGATTGCTTCTGGATTATTCAACATTGATGCTGGGGTTCCCCAAGGAAGTATTCTTGGCCCACTTCTGTACAATATTTTTACATCTGATTTGCCTACTCTTCCTGGTAATGGTGTGTTGTCACTTTTTGCTGATGACACTGCCGTTATTTATAAGGGTAAAATAACCAGATATTTAGTTGGCCGTCTTCAGAAGGGTCTTGACGTTCTTTCCGAATACTTTGGCGACTGGAAAATTCGTATAAATGCAGCAAAAACTCAAACCATCATTTTTCCTCTTTCCAAATCGGCCAGATTTGTCCCAAAGGATGATGTTTTGATAAAAATGAATGATGTTTCGATACCCTGGTCAAAGGAAGTTGTCTACTTAGGTCTCATACTTGACTCGAAACTTTTGTTTCGGCAGCATGTAGACAAAATATTGAACAAGTGCAGCATTCTCTTCAGGTGTTTGTATCCTTTAATTAACAGAAAATCAAAGCTATCTTTAAAAAATAAGCTAGCAGTTTACAAACAAATAATTTACCCCGTTATTGAGTATGCAGTACCTGTTTGGGAGTGTTGCGCTAGAACTCATAAATTGAAGCTCCAGCGTGTCCAAAACAAGGTACTCAAAATGGTTTTGAATGTTCCTGGCTGGACAAGATCAAGTGAGGTTCATGAATTAGCAGAAGTAAAAATGTTGAATCAGAAGATTCAAGAAAAATGTTTGAAATTCAGGGAAAAATGTGCTATATCTGAATACCCCTTGATTCAAGGATTGGTTTAGTTTATGGTAAGATTAAGTTAGTTTTAAGTTAGGTTATGTTTTCTTAAATTTTTTTTTTTCCTCGTTGTACCTAGTGTTACAAAAATGATAAATCATATACTTTTAAAGTCAAGAAAATGAACAGTGTTTAAATCACGAAAAGCAAACTAAAGCTGAAGAGCCACAGCTGACCACTTATTATGTAAACCAAATGTAATTATTATAAGAAAGATTCAATAAAGTATATTTAATTCAAAAAAAAAAAAAAAAAAATGGCAGAGTTTTTAAAACTTTTTTAGTTTTTTTCTCGATGAAAAATACGTTTTTTTCGGAATTCTGAGAACGCCATCAAATCAGGCGCACAATTTTACATAAAAGTCTCTTTGACACCAAATTTCTATCCCATCACCGTTTCAGGCTGCAAATTATTAAAGACAATTTTTTTCGCATGTTCAAAAATTCAAGGGGTCGTACCGCCCCTCCGTCACGAGATATCAAAAAACGGACCTCGAATTCGTGATCAGGGACAAAAGTTACCCCTGAGGCCGAAGTTTCACGCAAATCGAAGAGGGGTCGGGGCAACTGCTGTGTGAGTTGGCGGAGAATCACCCAAATGCTCTTGCAATGATATATGATTTTTTTATGTTTTTAATAGCAAAAATATCAAAAAAAAAATAATTCTGAACATTGGTTTATTTTTTTTTTTCATGGAAAAAGGGCTTTACAAACGACCACAGTTATCTTTCAATCATTAGTTTATAAAATCTAGGTTTTCAGGAAAAATAGTTTTTGACGAAAACAATTAATAATTTCACAAAAACTCTTACTTTGCCTGGCACTTCTTTGATGCAACAGTCTACTTTTCATTGCCAAAAATAACAGTACTTTTCAGTGAAAAAAATCATCAATCATAAGTGAGAAGGAGATAGTGAAACGAAAACTAACTTGCTGATATATTTGCAAATCTGAGGTCTAGACTGTCACTTCACTTTGCGTCTTTAATGCAGTCTGCTGCATAATTTCTCACCAAAAAAAACAAACTATTTTTTCACAATAATTACATTGATTTCCGTCAGCGCAACACAAAGCTCAAAACTCAACAAGATCTTGCACAAATAAATCAATGTCGAAAAGGTTCCACTCGAACAAGTCAAGTTGTTTCTTGCCACTGCACGTCAAGCTGCAGTTTTTATTCATGCTGGCAAAGTTAAAAGATTCCCCGACCAAAAAAAGAAAGAAAGCATAAAAGCCAACATGCTTAATAAAAGATGAAAGCAATCGTATAGATGCCAAACAAATTGAAAAAGAAGAGAGCTGCCTTTCATAATGGAACAAAAATCAATACCTCGCTCATAATGCTTCCGACTGCATTGCGAACTCGAAAAAATCTGCAAAGGAATTTCACCCCTCATTCCCCTTTCGTTTCCTTGCAATTCGGCAGCGCGGTTTGAGTTTTGATAATAATATATTTCAATTCAATAAAGCACGTTCGCGATGAAAACAAGAATTGAAATCGCGCGCGCAAAACCCCTTTCTCTTAACTTTATTTTTCTGTGAGGACCTTTCAAAGAGTAGTAAGCAACAAAAGAAAAAGGAAAGAAGCGCGGGAATTTCTCCTTTCTCGATCGAAAAAAGGGTACACAGACTATTCAATAATTTATGGATTTGATTTATTCATTTGCATAAGAATTCCGACACCGCAGCAGCGAGCGGGAACTTCTTTTACACACAAATTGTGGTTCAAATGAAGATCTCTAGCTGCTCTAGGGGGAATTTTTCCAGGCGAAATGTGCTGCCGAAAGTTTCGTTCTTTGTTCAGTGCTATAGCAACTTGCTGGGTGATGATGGTTGAAAGGTTGGAAAAGGTGAGAGCAGCAAGAAAGTGGTTTCGAACCGCAGGAGCCAAAGTGGAAAGCCACATGGCACTTTTAAGTGAGATGGGTTACGTGAGGTGAAAAACGGGGAAAATAATTTTAAACTTTATAGCAGGTCGCCTGGTTGAGAGTAAAAGATTGCTATTTCTGATAAAATAAAACATATATAAAGTGTTTGAAATCTAAAGGTGAATAACATAATCCAAAATATTGTCATCCTAAAAATTGTTTCGATGATGTCCAATTTAGTTTTCATCATGATGTTTACTCATTATTTTAAGCTAGATAAGGCCAATGCTAATTTCATTTCAAGTTTTGTTGCCCTCTCCTTGAAAATTGCCTAAAAAATCAAGGGACGCAATGCTTGCGAAAAAAAAATCATGGATTTTTTTCTAATCAAACAGGGCTATTTGCATCTTTTCTCAAATTTGAACTTTGGTATTACAGATCGTTATAAAAATATCAAAATTTAGGGATTTTTTGCATAATTCATTGATATTTTGATTTTAAAACATTTTTTGATACTCCCCCGTTTCTAAATTTTGAAAATTAGGTTTGATTCAAAATTAAATTATTTGTTTTTATTTTAGAATTTTTTGATTTTCCTTTCTGAAGTTAACTTTGGGAAAATGTGCATTGCTGCTTGAAAAATGTAAAGAAAATCAAGAATGATTATAACAAATAAACTAATATAGATGAATCATTAGAGTTAGACCATTGTTTAAAAAATTTCATGTGTCTTTGGATTAGCTTACATTTAATTATTCTTTTGATTTAGTGTATTGTTTTGTGAAAACATAACAATTTAATAACATATTTTACCAAGAAAAAAAAAGCTAAAAATTAAATGCCCAAAATATATATTGAAGCAAAAATTCGCTCTGAAATTTTGAGGTATAATGGTGCAGGAAATTCCCATTGTTTCAGGTCCACATACAAGTTTGTTTTAATTTTTGAATAGCCATTCCAGAAACACAATTTAAATTGTTTTGTTCTTCAATAAAACGTTTGTTTCCCCGCTTGAATGTTATTTGTCATCAAGTCAAGTGTCAAAACCTAAAACAGAATCGAAATTCCGAAATTTTCTTTCTAAGAGTAAAAAAGGTAAATTTTTCCATGACCCATGAAGAGTATCAGGAAGCGGATACGCCAGTTGTGTTGATCCGGGCCGGGATTTGAACCCCGACCTACCGCTTACGAGGCGGAAGCGTTACCAATAGACAACGTGGCTCGGTCTTACGCACTTAGAGAATTGAGAAAGCCAAATATTTTTTTACTAGCGATTATTTCCTACCAACCAACGAGATAAAATACTATGAGGAAAAGCTCTACTGAATTTTTAAAAAAGAACATCAGTTACTCATGGATGTACAATATGTTTCGATATTGAAATTGAATAAAAAAAATAATATCAATATTGTTTTTTGACTTTTTTCCTTGTTTTTTTTTAAATATGATTTGAAAAAAATCAACTCTGGCAAATGAATTTTGACCAACTTGTGCCAAAGCTAAAAAAATGCCATTTTATGCTATTTTGAGCATTTTTTTGTGTAAAAAATCAAATGTGAAACCGGGATTTCTTTTGTGTCGCTGTTTGTGTGCTTGGGTGCGTAGTTATTAATATATATAGGTGAAGGGATTTTATTAAATGATCATTATATTGCATTATTATATTTAATTGATTATATAACCACACTATATTTTACACTTAACACATTATACAAAACAAATATGAAACTGTAAACTGGAGCGTTTGGTACGGTATGTCCACGCATCCTTCCTCCCCTGTAGATTCTGTGAAATGTTATCCGTTCTCAGAATCCTCTCTGCGGTAAACACAACGTAGTAGGGCTGGCCGCTTTAATTTTTGCAATACATTTTCGGGTGTTTTCGGATGTACTGCAATTATTAATAAAGAAAAGTGCTTGGGGCGTTATCTAATCACAAGACTTTCTAGCATGCTTTCATCGGACTGGCTGCGTTTGTGTTAGATTAGATTAGATTAGTAAAAAGTCAAATGTAAAACCGGATAAATCTTTTTAAGAGTGCAACTGTTTTTAAAAGTCCTAAGCAACATTTACAATGTGCCGAAGACACCAAATTAAGCAGAAATCCTTTCTCAAGATACAGATTTTCTGAATATTTTAATAACTTTTTTGTATGAGACGCTGCCAAAATTGTATGGAGTCTTGTATGGACTAACAAATGATGCAGATTGTGTTATTTGGTCATACGAAAAGGTATACACAATATTTCATCCAAATCAAAAATACAAATAATAATCGTTGTACGAAGTGTCAGAGAATTGCCCTACCTTATTTAAGTATTCATTTATTTTTGATAGTATTCAAATACCTCAATATGGTATTTTTGAGATAACGACATTACGATATCAGGTTTCATTCTACGATATGTTATTGATTTCACAACTCGACATTTTTGAAGTTGATGTCAGTAAACGCCTCAGTTTCGTCAAGGTATGATAGATTTGGGCTCCATGAACACGCTCCAATCGACAGAATTGAATTTTAGTGGATTCCCTGCCAATAAATAAAATTGTAAATTTGGGTACAAATTCTATGGAATTATCTTAAGCAACCATGCGCACCCACGTTTATCTATGGGGGTAGCAAAAATAAGGGTGTGCGCATGGTTGCTTATATGAGGGAACGCATGGTTGTTTAACATGATTCCATAGCATTTAGACCCAAATTTACAATTTTATTTATTTGCAGGGAATTCACTAAAATTCAATTCTGTCGATTGGAGCGTGTTCAGGGAGCCCAAATCTATCATACCTTGACGAAACTGAGGCGTTTACTGACATCAACTTCAAAAATGTCAAGTTGTGTTTACAATACGGATACCAAAATGTGGTATCAAAACCTCACCGTGATGCCTGGACCTTCTCGTGTTATCTACCTGTGCTCGGGTTGCTCTAGATCGAAATATTCAAATTCATAATTTGAGTGAATTCCACTCGGCGAAACCACTTCATAATCAAAATTGACAAAGCAGTAACAAATTACGAGCTCATTTCAATGAGCCTCGCGTCCATTGATGTAACAGAAGAGGGTGCGGCGCACTTCAGCTTGTTCAAAACACGAAAATCAAATCAAACAAATCCCGGCCATGGATTGCAAATATTTACCTATCAATATTCACCACGTGGTTCGCGCGCGCGAGTTTTCCCCGACGAGGGTGGGAGCATTTTCCTCGAGTGGAGAAGTTTCACCACTTCTGTTTACCGATGGGAATTTCTACCGAGGCTTTCCGATTTGAATCGGGAACGGTCGGCAGCTGACATTCGCTGTTTGAATTAGAATTACAATGCTTTGCGAGAGTGAAGGTAGAAGTAACCAATTTGAGGCGTTCTTTTTTCTGGTTAGCTGCAGAAAAGAATCCCTTCTTTTCTGGTTAAGGAAAATAAGCCATTTAATCCTTCCACGACTGAGTGACTTTTGAAGAAGGGAAGAATCGTATACCCTTCAAACCCCGCCAAGAAATAACACAATGATATTAATCTGTTTGTACTGACAATGGCAAAAGACGGCGTTCTTTGTTTCGTCTCCGAATTTAAGGTATGACTGTCGGAATCGAAATTGCGTATGATCCCCGCAGGACGCCGAAGGTAATTCCCAAAGCACCGTTCAATCACGCGAGTTGCATCCTGTCATCATCGTCGCCTCGTCATCGAAAATCAGAGTGTAATCGAAAAAGGAAAAACCCACGTGCAAAAAAAGAAGCTCGTCATCGCGTTCTAATCTGGCCCGTAAAACCGGTATCATGTTGGAATTACACGAAAACGCCGTTTTCCCAATGGGATATTCAACTGCGCGAACCGCTGCTGCTGTCCTCTTCCCCTTGGCCAAAAAGATCCCTAAAAGATTTCAGAGAAAAGGGGTAGAGTTGCAAAAACATCGCGCGTAACTCCGGATGTGAGTGTAATATCGTAAAATGAAACTTGAAAAGTTCCGTTTCGTTCCTATTTACATCCAGAAGAGGGAAGGAAAAAAAAATGGGAATTGCTTTTGGCACACGTGTTGACGAAATTCCTATAGGCATTTTGCTTTATTTATGTTTCCGAAAATGATTTCAAATGAATGGGTATCTATTTTCTCGCTGATACATGCCGAGCAGAGCAAATTTTTGAATGAGTCGAACAGTCGTAAATGAGGAACCCCTTGATTGAAGAACACAAAATGTGCACTGTTGGAAGTTTCACTATTTAGCCAAGCACGAAAATCCGAAAAGAAGAGACAAGAGACAAGAGACAAGAGACAAGAGACAAGAGACAAGAGACAAGAGACAAGAGACAAGAGACAAGAGACAAGAGACAAGAGACAAGAGACAAGAGACAAGAGACAAGAGACAAGAGACAAGAGACAAGAGACAAGAGACAAGAGACAAGAGACAAGAGACAAGAGACAAGAGACAAGAGACAAGAGACAAGAGACAAGAGACAAGAGACAAGAGACAAGAGACAAGAGACAAGAGACAAGAGACAAGAGACAAGAGACAAGAGACAAGAGACAAGAGACAAGAGACAAGAGACAAGAGACAAGAGACAAGAGACAAGAGACAAGAGACAAGAGACAAGAGACAAGAGACAAGAGACAAGAGACAAGAGACAAGAGACAAGAGACAAGAGACAAGAGACAAGAGACCAGAGACAAGGGGCCAAGTTAGGAAAAAACCTTCAATAAACTGAAAATTAATAGTGAAAAAACATTTTTTTTTTTTATTAATAACCCATAAAAATTTCCAACAGTGCACCCCAATTCCCTCAACTGACTGACAATGTGTCGTTACGCGCGCGAAAAAAAAAACTGCTTGCGTGTGAAACGCTCGCCATTCAAACGACTTTGCCACGACTGTAATTGACAGTTTTCCGATTCGTCCTGTGATTTCTGTCAACCAGTAGCAACCGAAAAAACAGGAGAAGGGGTTGTCGCCTCGTCGTTTCGCGAACTCTATTAAAACCACGTGACGGAAATTATATCTTCTGAAAGCCAGCAGCCGTAGTCGATTTACCTCGTCGCGGTAGAATGACAGTCTTTAGGCTGAAACGGGAGATCCTTTTTGAGTGTGCGAAAATAAAAAAAAACTCGTGAAGGGTATGCAGATTTGGAGGGAGATAATTTGACTACCGGATTCTGCAAATTACGCTGCAGACGGTGTGCCGCGTAGAACGGAACGGATGAACAAATTCGCGAGTACCCGCTCAAAACCCGCTGACGATTTAAAATAATTTATCTTTTTGCATTTTGAGAACGTTGACGTGGATGGGATGTGAGTTGTTCCGGAAGCACGTGACAAGCTGGCGCAAATTGATTGAGGAAAGGAGAGATTTGCAAAGTTTGAGTAGTGATTTGAAATGAGACAATTGTGGCACAAACGATTAACTGCAAATGACGCGCTTCCCCCATACAGTTCCACAATTTTTTTTTTTTTTTGTTCTCATGGTTTTTCTGATATGGTGGAAAAGATATGTCGTCGGCCCATATCTCTAACCTTACTCAAAATTTCAAATATTAAAAAAAAACACTCGTTTAACTGTTTTGAAAACTGTGATCTAGTTATAAGCTTTCTCTCTTTGTATCCCCTTTCCTTTGCAATTTAAGTAAGTTTTTTTGAATCTTACTCTTTGTAATGTTTCAGTCAACAGCAATCTTTGCTCCAAAATGGATTATAATTTAACACACAGCTGAAAGGAACCCCAAAACTCTGTTATGTAATTCAAATGAACTAATTTTTACTTGATTATTCACCACTAAAACCGAATTGAAAATTTAAATTAAAATGTTTTGTCAAAATCTCAACTACATGTATGCAGTGGCAGGGACTTGGAAATTTATTTAACTGTTGCATAACCCTTAACATTCTATTCAAAAGCTTTTTTGTGTTTAACGTATGTGCACTTTAGTGAATGATTACAACTTTTAGAAAGTGTTTAACCTGAAAATGAAAAATAAATAACCTCAGCAGGAAGTAAACAACTCCATCAAAAGTTTTGCAAAATTATTTGTATGAAAGTGAAAAACAGAAAATTAGATGGAAACAGGGCTGAATACTTGCCCTGTCGATCATATGAAAATTTCAACTATTTAGATTTGTTAATTTTGATAGCAATAATCGAGTATTTTGGATTTAATTTAACTTCAAGAATAATCAACGCAAAAACTAAAGCAAGCGTGTGTAATTTTGTTTTATTTTGATGTAAAAGTAACGGTAAACGTATTGAAAATTCATGCTTGATTTGATTATTTTTGTGGAATTTAAATCACAGTCAATAAAAGAAAAATGAAAAAAGCTAACTATAATCTATGTTATACTAGAAATTTTCGAAAAAAATCAGTGTTACAAAATTCTCCACAATATTTATTAACATTTTTTTATTCAGCAATATTTTCGTCACTTGGAAAGCCTAATCAACCTGTTTTGATATACCACCGTACTGTGCACTCTCAAAAACTTTTAAAACGTTGCATTTTTTAGCAAAAAACTAAATAAAGAACATGTCTAAAATGATTCCACAAGTGAAGAAATAGTCCACCTATCATCACCAAAAATAACAGTGATAAGCTCATTTATACTAATGCCGATGCATAAATATATTTAAAAAAGTTTTTGTCCCTCGGCTCTGGCAAAAAAATATACAAAATATAATAATCAAAATCAAAATAATTTAGATACCGAGAAGGAACTTTTCTGCAATTGTATCGAAAAGGGATGATTTTCGACACTGTTTTGGTTTTCGAGTTGTTCAAACACATGGACTCGCTACAAAACTCAGTTTTTATTTTATTTTTGTTGCGACTCGCGGTGGAAAAATCATCATTTTGCAACTTGTTGCATAAACTACTATTTTTAAACTGTAGATGTCAGTATTCAAAAGGTGTATTCAAGAGATGACATTTCAGAAACTATTGGACTGATTTTCCATGTCATAAAATGAAACATAAATTCAATATTCTGAACTTTTGAGTTTTTTTTTCACATTATAAAATCAACTCTTAAAATTCTTAAGTCCTAAATGAGTATATTATGCATTCAGGATTGCATACTGATGATTTGGAAAGCAATTATATAAATAAAGATTCAATTCCTTTTTGTCGTCTTGACATCGCAATACTGCCGCTCGAAGCTAGTCCGTCCCATGTGTAATTTCGTCAATTTTGAGGTAATGATGCAGTTTGGTTCAAAATCGTGTAAACTATCAGAAAAACCAATAAAATGTAGTACTTTGTTCTAGAAAGCCGGAGAAAATCCACTTTTTCGTGAAATTCTAACACGTAGCCTTATGGGCGGGACAACTTTTTCTCGCGTTTTTCTCGGCTTGCTGTTTTTACATATGGGACGGACACGATTAGAGCGGCAGAATAGATCTCATTTGAAAAGCCAACTTTTGATGTTGTATCAAGTACTTTTGAAACACTCCATTTTACATAAAAAAAAATAAAATAAAAGCATGACTCAGGCTATTTATGATACCCTGAACCAAATTCACCAAATTCAAACATAATTTTGGAAAAAAATATACTAAAATCAGGCAAACAAAACTGAATACCTAGTTATTGTCAACATGCATAAATTCTGAATTCCGATCCCAAATCCACTATCCATGTCACCAAAACCAATTATGCCCAATTATCAACCACTAAACAACCTACGTCATGGGATCGCTTCCCAAAACAACGATGTTGATCCTTCTAATTCAATCATCGCATGACGAGCTGTCATTTCCCAGTTTTAGAGGGTTGAGTCCAAAATAAAAAGACTCTCTAGCCACGGTTTTGTCACGCACGTTTGAGTATGTAAATTTTTGGTTAATTATGTCGCGCGTACGCGGGAAAAAAAAGGTCTGATCAATCACAGAGAGGAAAAAAAAAGTTAGGATGAGGTGAAAGTTTCGCGCCCAGCAACTCCTCGCCGCACTGCAGCATTATAAAGTCATCCCAATTTGACACACTCACTTGGCGCGGTTCAGTCCCAAACAGATCACTATCTTGATGGGATTTTATTTTTTTATTTTTTGGTGGTGTTGTTTGGTAGAAGATCTAATTGGTGGGATCGGTTCAGGGTTTCGGGATAAAAAGGGATGCTGGTAAACAATTAACGGGGTTTCCCAAGTAACATTTTTTCCAAGAGTTCTACAAGAGCTCTTCAAGATAGCTACAGCATAGCAGTTTGGACCGCGGTAGGATAAAATTCTCTTCAAAACTTCTTCAGGAGTTTGGAAGAGTACTTGAAGAGAGTTTTATCCTACCGCGGTCCAAACTGCTATGCTGTAGCTATCTTGAAGAGCTCTTGTAGAACTCCTGGAAAAAAATGTTACTTGGGTTGTTTGTTGAGAGAAAAGAGGGTTTGTTTGCGTTAATTTTCCGCGGGTTGATTGAAGGGACAAGAAGCTACAATATTTAGATTCAGGAGTGTAAAAATACTGAAATGAGAAGATTGACGAAATTGACGGATTGACTGAATGACAATCGGTTGATAGGTCAACCTATACCTAATTTTAAATTGCCGTCGCTTGTAAAATTCTATGGAGGACTTGGAGGTTTTGGTCAGTCTTGTAAATTTTAATATCCAATCTTCACACCACAATTGACACCACATTGGACATTTCCCTCGACCAATGTGCCCTTGTCCGCAACACGTGCTTTCACACCAAAATGTCATCCGACACGAACACGCTTCTTGCTCGACCTGGTCCCCTCATCACCACCGTCGAAGGCCTTCGGGATATCCCCTGTCCTGTCTCACCTTTGATTCAAAGCCCTCGTGTCGTACCCTCTCGAGCAGCAGATTTTTCTCTTTTATCTTAAATTATGATTATGTGCTTCTTGTGTGTGTGCGTAATTCTCGCTCCTTGGGGTGAAAAGGACATCCTTGAGCAAGAAGAAAGGAAACTCAGCGTCCTCTTCAAAGTGTCCTGCCAGGCTAGGCCTGGTCCTCGAGAGTGAGAGTGGACAAGTACCGCCAGCTGCTGCTACAAGTTCCTATTTGGCACTTTTTTTCTCCTAGAGAGTTCCCCCCGACCCTCCTCCAGAACTTCAGGTTGCTTTTAAGGAATATTGAAAACATCCCCCAAATGTCGTCGCAAGCAAAAGTGCCTTGTTCAGGCGTTACAACTCAAGTGTGGGGAACATAAATTGATCTGTAATTGTCTTCTTTACGACCATCATCGGGGAAAAAACTTGAGAAACTGCCCCGGCGGACAGGGACGCTCCCCCTCTGCTTTCTGGCCTTCCATTTATGACATGACAACACGAAAACGGCCGGATTTCGGTTGCTTTTTCAATTAGGGATTAGTTATTGACAGCAGCGCCTTGCGACGGAGTGATGTGTGTTTGTTTTGGTGATTTGTAGCCACTTGGCGTGGATTAGGTCCGTTCCTTCGGGGGACGCTACCTGGGCTGAGACAGCTGGTCAGCTTGGACCAGCTGCATCGTCCGCGAATCACAAATCGATGCTCTCGCCCTTTTAAAGAGCCGTTAAAAACTATCAAATAGTTGCGCCATAAAGCCATTAGCGCAGCTTGAAGTCCCTTTTCAAGAAAGATTCAGGTCGATTGAACAATTCTGTGAAGTACCTTTCCCTTTCTAGGTTTCCCCTCTTTATTGGTCACTTTTCACGCGTCCAGCTGGTCTAAGGTTGGACAAACTAGGACGATATACAACACCACCTAAGAATATGAGAAGGGTCACCTTCTTGAACTGTTTTGATTCCTAACTGGTTTTTGAGATTGATCCATTTCTAAGATGAAGAAAAGGGGAATCTCAGCGGTACTATCCCCCGAAACTAGCATCGTCAAAATATTAGGTAAACTCTTTCAAATTAACAGTTTCTTTGAGTTTGAGTCACGAAGGGAATCTAAGCAGTTCTCTAATTGAAGTTTTAGACCAGTTTTATCGATTTTTTGCCTTCCTCACCTCACTGAGGCAAGGCTATAAAATCACTCAGAAATTGAACTTTTTAAATAAGCCTCCAAGATATACCTTTACGTATACATATCGGCTCAGAATCAAATTCTGAGCAAATGTCTGTGCGTGTGGATGGACGTAGAATTTTTTTTCTCACTCACTTTTCTCGGAACTGGCTCGACCGATTTTGTCCGGATCTTTGTTTTTGGATTCATCTTCAGGTTCTTTAAGTCTTTTTTAAATTTCATCCATCATTTTAAAATGGTGCAGTACATTAAAAGTTATGTTCGAAAAACTGTTTTGGTTGATAATAAAAAGGGTCATTATTTACATAATTTGAAAGCTCCGGCGAAAGGCTGTCGGAACTTTCCGCTCAGTGCACGCACACAAACACTGCAGTGCTTTCAAATCGTTCAATAAATTTATCATAGATGGCAGCACTCAGATGTATAGTGTCTTTACTAAGTAAGCGTTAGCCAAAACTTTCGTAGTGTGTGGTTGCAAGGCTTTTAGGAGGAAGGCAGCAACCACCTTCTGGTGGATTAAGTAACGTTTTTAAACTAGACATTCCTGGACAACCTAAGAGGCCGTTTTCATTATAACTTCGTTCATACAAGAGAAAAAATGTCATTGAATTTATGATAATATTTTCGTTCATTAGCATTCACATCTTTCACCGATCCAAACAGATCTTTAACGTCCCAAAATTCAAAATTTGTAAAAGGCTCAAAAATATTTATTTGATTAAAAACACATAAAAAACATTTTGCAATGTATTCTGGAGAGTTGAAAATCGATTTAACAAACAAAAATTTAAATTATAATCCATAATTTTTTGTGTGTCCTCATTTAACAAATATTGAAGGAGAGAAACATAAACTTGAAGTAAAATTTGCAATGGCCTAAAAGGCAACATTTTCAAGTCACAGCAATTATAAGCTTATGATAAAATATGAGTATTTTAGAGTAGATAAATAGTGTCCATCTTTAACCATTTTTGAAACATGCTTAGTATCCATTTTTGTAAATATTTAGTTCGAATTGCTAAGAAAATTATCTATAATTTTCGTTTTTGGACTTTCAAGTCGGACAAGAAGTTTCTGAGAACAGCCTTGGAAGAAGAAAATTTGATAAAATTAGGTTTTTCTAAACATTATTAAGGGGTTAAAATCACAAAATTTTATATTACAGAATATTTCTTAAATCCAATAAAAATATGATTTTCAGTCACTCCTGAAAATTTCATGAAGATACTTCATAATTAAACTGAGTAAGAGACGATTTGAGCTTGAAATTTTGCCATGCGCAAAGCGAACTGTCAAACTTTGTGAGCAGTTTCCTCTAAACAACGAGTTGATTTGGAATGGACCGATTTGTCTGAAATTTGGGGTGAATACTCTCAAGACATATTCCGTGTGCATAACGAAGTCCGATATGTGAATTTTGCTTTTTTTTTTTAAATACAAAAATCAAAATCTTACGAATTTTTGCATGAAAACATAAAAATATTTTTATCTCTGCTAGAAAAAAAACTTGTTGAAAATCGGCCTTCGTCATGCTCACAGAACCGGTGTAACGAGCCTTCACCAAAATTTTGAGCCGATTTGGTCAAAGCAGTGTTAAGGCACCTTCAAATAGCTATATCTCGGCAAGGATACAACCAAATGTATCAAAATTTGTGTTCGTAAGAGTTCGAAAAATATATTTTAATGCCCTGAAAATAGGTTTTAAAAAAAGTTAAAGTGTGTGCTCATTCCAACCTCTGACATTTTTGACGATTTACAAGTATGTAACCCCTTAAGGCCGTAGCAAATATTTTTTGAAGTTTATGTCCCTCGGCTCTGACCAAAGTAGAGGGGGGGGGAGAGCAAAAATTATAAAAAATGAAATTACAAGCCTAGGTTTCAACATTTGGATGAAAAAGGTGTTTTAAAATGCATTTTACACACGTCCAGTTACTTCCAAACATTAGTTTTCAAAATATCAATGTACTGACGGATTTTTTTTTCGCAAGAAGAAAAACTTTTTGTGGGTTGGTATTTCATGAAAATTTAAAGTGTTTTCAAAGGATTTCAAAGATGCTAAATATGAATATGAACGCATAAAAAATCATTTTAACTGGTTTTCAGTTGATTAAACTTTAATTTTCATAAAATTTTTGAAGTTTTTCGAAAAAATATTAAACCTTGATTATTCCGGCCGACTTTGAGGGGCGACATAAACTTTGAAAAATATTTGCAACAGCCTAAATTATTAGAATTCATATTTCGAGAGAAGATAGCTTAGCAACCACTTGTCGGATTTTCAATGTTAAAAATGAAACATTTGTAAAAAAAAATTCACTGAAAATTTAAAAGAAACCAAGAAATCAAGAAGTGTTTTTGCACAAATGATCAATTCTCTACGAAATGGTCCTTATTTTAATTTAAATTGCTGTATTTTGAAATCTGGCTAAAACTTGTTGGGTGCCTTCCGATTGCCCTAAAAAGAATAATCAGTTTGTCCAGAGCATTTGGCAACCAATTTGGCAGCTATTCATATAAAAATGTTACATGAAAATTCATAGTGCTGTACCTCTTGAAGGATTTTTTTAATCAAATTTTTAAGCGTGAATGAGAACTACACCGAAAATTAAAAAATTCGAGAAAAATTGTGATTGTTAAAATCATTTTTTGACACTTGAAATTATTTTCCTTAAAAACACAATTTGTTTTTTTGTATGTTTAAGATTTATGTAATTTTTTCAGAAAATTCTAGAAAGTGCAAAACATGTTAATTTATTTTCAAATAACTTTTTTAAATCTTAAAACATCAATTTTTTAACTTGACTTTTTTAAGTAAAATCAAATTTAAAACAAAAAGTACATCAGATCTTATTTGATAAACTACACCGTTATCAAGTTCTAGCCAATTTTAAGGTAACATTTTGGCACTTGTCAAATATTTTAAACGTACTTAATTTGACATTTATTTTTATGCAAAATTAATTTAAAAGTTAATCTATATTGGTTATCTGTAGCAATAAAAGCTTTATTACCATGAAAGTAATGCTTCTTCGCTGTTAATATTTCATTTAAGAGCGAGTTTTTCACCAATGTGTAACAGGTCGTATTGAGGTGCTCCGATTTGGATGAAACTATCAGCGTTTGTTTGTCTATACATGAGATGAACTCATGCCAAATATGAGCCCTCTACGACAAAGAGAAGTGGGGTAAAAAGGGCTTTGAAGTTTGAGGTCGAAAAAACATAAAAAATCTTAAAATTGCTCGCATTTCCGTAAAACTTCATCAATTCCAACTCTCTTAGATGCATTCGAAAGGTCTTTTGAAGCACTTTAAAATGTGCCATAGACATCCTGGATTGGTTTGACTTTTTCTCTTAGCTTTTGCAAATTACTGTTAAAAATTGATTTTTTTAAAACCTTAATATCTTTTTGCAACAGCCTCCAACACCCATACTCCCATAGGTCAAAAGATAGGTAATTTCATGCACTATAAGCCTACGATATTAACTTTTTGGCCAATCGCAGTTTTTCTCATAGTTTTTTTATTTTTCTACAACAAACATTTTACAACGTTGGTTTTTGCCCTGTAGGCCGCCATAGCGGCACTTTTTGGTCTCAATTTTGTCATATTCGGAATCCTCGGACAATTTCACGTAAGTTAGAAGTATTGGAGTTGTAAATTTGATTGAAAAAATTGCCATTTGGGATAAATTAAAATATTTTTTAACAATTTATTGGATTAGGGGTTAAACAGGTTTTCGCCTACTTGATACAGCATTTGACGTATTGGTCATAGGGTAAATAAGATCTATTTCTTTTTTCAAAAATGTTTTATTTATTTTTTTTAAATCAATATTACAACTCCGATACTTCTAACTTACGTGAAAATGTCCGAGAATTTCGAATATGACAAAATTGAGACCAAAAAGTGCCGTTTTCTTGGCCTACAGGGCAAAAACTAACGTTGTAAAATGTTTGTTCTAGAAAAAACAAAAAACTATGAGAAAAACAGCGATTGGCCAAAAAGTTAATACCGTAGGCTTATAGTCCATGAAATTACCTATCTTTTGACCTATGGGAGTATGGGTGTTGGAGGCTGTTGCAAAAAGATATTAAGGTTTTAAAAAAATCCATTTTTGACAGTAATTTGCAAAAGCTATGAGAAAAAGTCGAACTAATCCTGGATGTCTATGGCACATTTTGAAGTGCTTCAAAAGATCTTTCGAATGCATCTAAGAGAGTTGGAATTGGTGAAGTTTTACGGAAATGCGAGCAATTTTAATTTTTTTTAGGTTTTTTGGACCTCAAACTTCAATCCCGTTTTACCCCACTTCTCTTTGTCGTAGAGGGCTCATACTTGGCATGAGTTCATCTCATGTATAGACAAAAAAACGCTGAAAGTTTCATCCAAATCGGAGCACCTCGATACGACCTCTAGAACAAACCGAGCAATATTTACAAATACTGCCTCTTAACGCCTTACAAAAAGCTATTTTATGCAATTCAAAACATTAATTTACCCGCTAAACTACCTAAACAACTATTCCTGAAAGCACCCCACCAAAAAGCACTCATCCCGACTAAAGATCCCATCCCCTATCATCACATTCAACTCAATATGCGTGTTATGAAGAGTAATGATCTTCCATCCCAGAACACTGGGTGACATCTCCCGAGGGCACATACTACTCACAAATTCACCCATCAAATCCATCGATAATTTTTCATGTTTTGCCACTACCAAATCGCTGCCACCCCACGAAAAATCAGTGCCCGCGAAGAAGAAGAAAGAAATACACGACATTCCATTTTCATCCCAGCACATGATTAATTGATGTCGCGACGATTGACGTGGCCGCCGGAAGGCGTACGACAAAAGCGCCGAAAGATATGCAAAATTGAGTTTCTTTTGTGCGGGGTTAAACGATCGCGATGCGAATTTCCGCCTTCTTTTTCGGGTGACGATTGATTTTCGCAAAAAATATTTTATCGCAGCAAAAAAAAAATGGGAGCGTGTATGATACCAACCGGGAAGATGGAATGAAAACCTTCTTTTTCATATGCAAAAATGCTGATGATTGTTCTCGGGACACCAGCCAGCGATACCAGGGCGAAAAGGTGGGAATGTCAAACGGAGAGGGGTTCGGAATATTAATATTAATAATTTCATCAAGTTCGATTATCGCAAGTGCGTGACGACTTCTGTCTGATTCTTTGGGTGGTGGAAAATTGCTCGAGGGTAGCGAGCGTGCGAAATTCCTATCCTTATTGCCATTGCAAAGAGTGGAATTTGGTTCGATGCACCTGGAATGTGGCCAGGAATGTTGTAATCTCGGAACGCAGATTAGATGAATGGTGTCACGTGGTGGGAGATGCAGAGGGGTTGAATGGAGAATGATGTCTGAATCTCACTGGAAACATTTCCAGTCAACACTTAAATTGCGGACTTCAACATTTAGAACAGTTATCAATCTTTATATGAGTTCTATGGATGCAGATTTCCAGGTAAGTACAACACAAAGTTAATGAGGTAAAACTGTCATGTAAGTACCGCTATTCTGTCAACTGTTTAATGTCAATTATCTCTCAAATAGATCGAACAGCTGCATCCTGTTTTCATGTAACTGCTCCACAAAAAACTATTTCAACCCTAAACTTTTATTGTTTTTTTTTTTTCAATTTAAAATTGACCAAATTTGTATTCACAAAGATTTTCCTACTTTTTTTTTGTTTAAAGTAAATTTTCAATATTTATAAGTTTTCGATTTTGAGTAAAGAAATTTCATGAAAAAACATCGTTTTGATTTGAGACTTTGATGATTTTTTTTGACATTTCTTCAATTTATCAAAACTAAATCTCATTATGCATCCCAAATCTGTGCAATCCCACACGAAGCGAAACTCCTCTCTCCGCCAAGTGTCATTTACAACCAGCTGTCAACGCGAAGCGCCATAAAAAAAAGTCATCAATTCTTATCACCTCCTTCCTCTTGAGCAAAATCTCCACGTGTGCATCACAATCCGCAAGCTTAACCCCCTTATCAAAACAAGTAACAACAGAAAAAAATCGCACAACACACTCAATTACCTTGCTTCCAATCCATATCCACAGCGCCCAACACGGTTTGACAACTTCTTCCTCTTCTTTGACAACCGCGTCGGGTTCATTTTTTACAACGAACCACCGCCGCACGCAAATTTTCGCGACATTCAACAATAGCCACTCTAATGCGTGCACCACAGACTGTTCAGACGTTAAAGTTCAATTCTGGAGTTTTTTTTTGAAAAGGTCCTATAAACCAAATTTTCATTTTTTGCTTTTTGGGTGTTTTTGAATACCCCTGACTCAAGGCGGTTCTAAAAACACCCAAAAAGCAAAAATTGAAAATTTGGTTTATTGGACCTTTTCGAAAAAAACTCCAGAATTTTACATGGAGAAAATTCAATTTCCAAAATAGTGAACAAAGTAAATCTTTCCCAGTTCCTGAGGGGAACACCCTTGAAGAGTATCGGGGCCGGCATTTACAAAGCGGATTCAGTGGCAGTTTCATTCTCAACTTAATGTTAACATGTTAAGGTTAATGTTAACATTCCATAGGTCGCCTCCCTAAGGTGTCGTGATAAGGTCCAGTTTGTGACGATACACTACCTTCCCTTTACTAAGCAATCGAATCCAGAAGGGAAAAGATCACCAGTTGTGTTGGTCCGAGCCGGGATTTGAACCCCGATCTACCGCTTACGAGGCGGAAGCGTTACCACTGGGCTACGTGGCTCGGTCAAATAGTGAACAAGCGTTCATGAAATTAGGAACCACTAATAAAGTGTTCAAATTCTGTGCCTTGCAAGTTGGACACTTTGTTTTTTTGTTTTGGAACTGATTTTTCTCCGTGTACCTAATCTTTTTGATGTTTTCTTTTCAACGTGTAAATTTAATATTTAGTAACATTTATTCAGAATTTAATGTATATTTTACCATAATTTTTTAATAAAAACTTATTTTACCATGTTTTCATTCTAAAACTTGATCAAATTATGAGTCAAACTAAATAATAGAGTTAAAATCATATTTTTTTATTTCTAAAAAAATGTTTCCGTGCTGATCAGTCTGTGCTACCTTGCAAAAAATAAATAAGAAAAAAACTCACACCGCGGGGGTGGATTTGTGACGTGACGACATGCGAACAAGCAGTCACTCTGCGAATGACACTTCCACGGGCAAATCGCGTGTGAAAAATGGCGCAATTTAGCACAGGCGTCGCAATACCTCGCGGGACTCACTCGTGCTTGGCGGCGTATACGGATAAGGATAAAAAGTGGCGTTTTATATTCATCAACGTGTTACAATCGCGATTCCGATTCCAGGTTGAAACCTTTTCCCTGAAAAAATAAAGATTTGTCTGCTTCTGACACCAACCTTTCACGAAACCCAGCGATGTTCTTAATCCGATTCTAATCAAAAACCGGTGAAACCAGCAGGCAAGCTAATAAATTAATTTCACCTTTCCCGTGAACTCACTCGCCGAAGAAAGTGGAATCGCTTCCCAGCGTTTTTTCCCGCCACCACCTCGTAAAAAGTCGCGCGCGACCCTCCACGAAATCCCATTGTTTACCTCGAAAAGACAGGATATTCCGACGGGGACGTGGACTCATCCAACTGGTTCCTGTTGGAAGTTTTCGGGAAAAAAAACGCGAAACTATAAGTTTTCGAACAAAGGACGGCTCACCCTGTGGGAAATCGCGATATTTAGAAAACGACAAAAAAAAATCCAAGGGGAATCGGCTCAAAGTGCATTTCGGGGGCATTATGTAACTGGGTTTTTACGCGAGGGGGGTGAAAACAATGCAGATCGGACGCGCAGGGGTTGAACGGTTCTAATTCGCGGGAAACGCGAGGTTCAATAACCGAGGGGTCGGAGGTGCGCTTCCTTAGTCGGAGGGGTTTTTGGGATGGGAAGGGAAAAAGGACGCGGTGCAACTTGTTGGAACCGGAGAGGGATGAAATGGGAATGGTTCTTGTAGAAAGGATAGATGTAACAGTTACAGCAAACAGGATGCAACTGTTCGATCTATTGGTAGAGTGGTTGACAGTTGACAATTGACAGAGTTGAGCTACTTACATGCATTTCTCGATTATTAACTTAACTTAGAATGTACTTACCTGATGACTTTGTATTTGTGTTTTCTACAGGCCTTGATTACTCGTGTGTACCCTGAAGTCCGCAATAAAAGTATCAATAAGAAAAAGGCATTTTAACCATCTTAACAAATCTGTTCAACATGAAATGACATTTTAATACTGTCCACGCACTGGACACAAGTTTCGGCCGTCCCGGATCACCGACGGCCTGTGTCCCCAAACTTCACTTCCCCAGAACCTTTTCCTGCATGAACTTCCTTCACTCCTGCTGCATGTTCCTTCCACTCCTTTTCCTTAAATCCACTCTCTTTGCATGGATCCTGCTCCCACTAATCACTCCCGCGCGTACTAATTTAGACTTTCGGACTTATTTAGCGAAAACACTCATTTTTACGTCGAACCGAACTCCGCGATGGTTGCTTTTAGACTTGACTTTTATTGCTCGTTATGCTTTTGTTTACATCGATTATGCTGCGCTGAGATGACAGATCTCGCGTAGCAGTGGTGCTGGTTTTGGGGTTTGTGTATGTCTGTACAATTTGTGTCATTTTGTCTGTAGGTATTAACATGTGTGGTGTAGGGTTTACAAGTTGGTATGTTGTGTGTTTGCATGTAATTTGTGTGTGTTTTACAGGTGGGTTAGGTAACTAGGGTAAGTACACTTATTATTGTCTAGGGTTAGTTGTCAGGGTTGCAAAACATCAAATTTCATTACAAAACAGTCACTTGGTATTTAACAAATACATAACTAAACAGAAACAAACAAAAAACAAAACAAGCTGGATGACAGATAACAATATTCTCGCATTAATCTTAAGGGGTTACATACATGTAAATCGACAAAACAGTCAGAGGTTGGTGTCAGCACACACTTAGTTTTATTTAAAATCTTTTTTCAGAGCATTAAAACATGCATTTTCATCTATTATCAAAACAAATTTGAAGACATTTGGCTGTATCATTCCCAAGATATAGCTATTTGAAGTTAGCAGTTTCAAAAAACGGGTGCCACGATATCTCAACACTGCCTTGACCAAATCGGCTTAACATTTTGGTGAAGACTCGTTAAACCGGTCCTGTGTGCATGACGAAGGCCGATTTTCAAAAAGTTTATTTTTAAAAAAGATAAAAATATTTTTGTGTTTTTCATATAAAAAATCGTCAATTTTTGATTTTTGTATTTTTAAAAAAAGCAAAATTTTAAAATCGGGCTTCGTCATGCACACGGGATATATCTTGAGAGTCTTCACCCTGAATTTCAGCCAATTTGGTCCATCCCATCTCGAGATATCGTGGCACCCGTAAATCAACTCGGTGTTTCGAGAAAAACGCTCAGAAAGTTTGACAGTCCGCTTTGCGCACGGCAAAATGTTGAGCTTAAAATCGTCTCTAACTCAGTTTAATCATGAAATATCTTCATGAAACTTTCAAGAGTGATTGAGAATCATCTTTTTAGTGGATTCAATAAATTTTCTGTAATATGAAATTTTGTGATTTTCTACATGTATGTAACCCCTTAAATGATGTAAGCGCCAGTTTGCGAAAACAGTAGAATTCGGACAAGCAAAACAGTCACACAGTAAGTCAGTAAGATAGAACAATATCAGGAAAGCTGAAGACAGCAAGACACAGCGACAGTAAAACAAAAGAACAGTGTGATAGCAAGTTGGACTTTTCAAAATTCAACAGTTTAACAGGACAGCTGAATAGTTAGTTAATTGACATTTGACACTAGAACACACACAGTTAAAAAAAAGTAGACACTGAAGTCCGCAATAGAAGCCTGAAATTTTCACGAACCATTCCCACGACCACCCTAGGCGCACAATTCCTCCAAAACTTGTTGATGTTTGGAAATCACGACGTAACTGTACTTTTTCCAACCAGAAGATGCTGCCATTCAGGGCTGTACTTCGTACGTCGATGAATTAGGGTGAGCTCGTAGAGTGGCGGGTGAGCTGGCGGAGGGTAATGAAATTTGATAATACCAAATTCGGGCGCAATCAAGCTTGGGTATAAAGGAGAGGGGTTCCCGGTAAGCCAAGTTGTTCTAATAGGAAAATCGCATACACACGGGGAATTGGGATGGAGTGACGCCGCCAGAGCTGAACGATTTTAGAGGCCGTAATTTGGAACTTCTCGTATGAAGGAATGAGGCAAATTATAGTTTTTACCTTTCTGGAATCGATTTGCATATGAATGAAGCTTTAAGATTCTTAATTATAGTTTTCACAAAGGTTGTTTGAATTTGAGATGACATGTAAATGGGTTTGATAAAGGCATCAATCTTCAAACTTTTCAAGTCACTTTCCCAGATTGATCATAAATCATTCTTAAGCAAGTTCCCAGAAGAAATATGTCCACTTGAGCTGAAGAGATCCTGCCAGGAAAAGCCAAAACAAACGCTCGAAAGAACATCCCACAAAGTGAGTGCCATTCGATACTTTCGGATCGTTTGGTTTTATTGCTGTCATAATTATCAATCAAACTCGTGCCGACAATTTGGTATCGAGTTTCACCCACTTTTCCTCACATTCGAAAAGTGTCATTAATTTATTGGAAGAAAGCTCTCGGTCTGACTCGGTGGTGCGAGGTCCCCTAACCGAAAACTTTCCCTTCGCACTATTTATCCGGTGTAAATCAAAAAGCAGCTTCGTCCTTGAATGTTGTGTGTACGTTTACGACGATAAAAGTGCCACTCGCACTGCGCCGGAAAATCTCTACTTTTATTACTAATAAATTCACTTTTATTTTAATGTTATTGCCGAAACTTTGTGCCGCGAACGGGGTCGCGCCGGAAATTACTCAATCCTATCACTTTTGGCCATTTCTTGTCGCAAAACTTCCGGGAATCGAGCAATAATATGCGCTATTAAGCGAGCTCACAGGACAGGACAGGACAGGGTGACGACTTCTGGAACCATAAATCAACCTCCTCCACGCGCGGTAGACAGGAAGCACTCCCGCGACGCGGGCCTGTCATCGGGACGTAATCCTTTGCCTTGTCGTCGTTGGATCCACCACGTGGCGAAAGAATGGCGGGATCAAATGACTATTTCTTGTTGCTAGTAGCGGAGAAAGTCAATTTTCTGCAGCCTGATGGAAGGTATTGAAAGATTTTTTTTTGTTCAGGGGAACGAAAATCACGGAGTTATTTTTCATTTCTCGTTATCTGAAGGTTGATTTTTGCCTCGCTTGGCAGGAGAGAAAATTGAAAGTTTGAAATTTCAATCAACCAGGCATCAGGAGCTCGTTATTTTGAGTAAAGGATGTTTCTGGCGTTGTTGAAGGGTATGAATGGTGTGAGTGTGCAAAAATAGACAGTAAATCGAGATGGAATATGTTTACAAAAACAAATGCATTTTATTTTTGACTATCGTACAATACAAAACAATGGAAAATATTAACTTATAAAGTAAAAAAAAAAAAATAAGTTTTTCATTATGACAAAATAGTTGTTTTTTACCTATCCAGATTTTTAAGCAAAATGGCGATCGAATGGTTAACGCCCGAAATGTTACGAAAACAACATTACGAAAAAAGTGTGCCATGGCATGACAGCCACATTTTTTTCCTAATGTTGGTGCTACTGTGTGATTTTGACATTTCGGGCGTTCACCATTCGAACGCCATCTTCCCTTAAAAACCTGGATAGTGTGTGTGGTGTATCTATTTTAAACTACTCTATATCGAATATCAACAGATATCAGACCATTAACAAGTTTATCAAAGTGATGTTTCTTGATTTTTACAACTTTTATTGTGCATTTTTATATTTGACACCGCAACAGTTGGTAACATATCTTCTGGTAAATCTGGTAGATCTGCCAAATTTACAGAATGAACTGTATGTTTGAAACTTTTCTAGACCGTCAAATTGTTCATAAGCATTGTTCAATTGTTCACAAACATTCAAAAAAGTTTCTGTGAGGTTAACAACATGAAAAGTTTTAAAAAATATTTAAAAAATTAATGCCGATGCAAAGACTGTTAGCACAAAAGAAATTGCCTCCCCCTTCAATTTTTATTCTGAAAAGCGGTAAAGTAAATAATTAAAGTAAATAATTTCCTTAAATTCTGGTTTTTATTGAAAAAGTTGTAAACCGAATTAATGTAGCTTTTAAGCTTTTTGATCATTTTGAATTATCTGAACACTGAACAGAAAAGACGTAAAACTTAAAAAGATATATTTGTATGAATTCATAAATCTTAGCAATCTTTTAAAAGAAGCGTAGCTTTCACCATGCCTTGAGCATTTTGTAATGCTTTTCGATTTAAAATTTGTCCTTGGAAACGATTTTTCTGATCTGAAATTACGTGAACATTCAAATTCGGTATTTTTTTAAGGGAAATGTTTATCGGTGATTCCACCTTAATCGTTTAGAAAAAAGTGCTAATTAAGAATCAACATTTTTTGAAAATTTGACGGATCATAACAAGCAAGAATCCAGATTTTCATTTAAATGTTACCACCTAGAGAGCCTGGAGCTTATTAGAGAATGGCCATCTCAAAACAAAAGTACCAATCGAAGCACGAGAACTGTCAAACGGATGTACCAATCGAGCAGAAGAAATTTCAGTTGGCGTTCAATCGATGGGAAGTATTGTAATTTGGGTGATTTATATTTTATTCGAAAAAGTGCAAAACACAAATTGAAAACAAAACAATTTAAATTTTCTTTTTCAATTTAAATTTTGATTTGATTCGTAAACTCATTATGTCGTTACGTGTTAATGCCGCTCAAAAATGGTCAGTTTCGGGCGCTAATCACTTCGAGGGATTTTTTTTTTTAATTTTTTGCAAGCGCAGCATCTTATTTTAGATTTCACCAACCATAAACTATGTTTAAACTCAGTTTGTTTTGGTTCAATTGACTGATCAAAAGAGAATCTGAAAAGAGTCACGCAGGTGCTTTGACAATGCAGTGCTGCAAGCTATTTTGACTGATGTGCATGTAGTGATGCCAGTTTCAGTTTTTTAAGATGTCCGTTCTCTAATAAGCTCCAGGCTCTCTATTACCACCCCCTTCTATTTGCCATTACCCTAAAGTTTCGCCTTTATCGCGATAATTGTGAAAACCCAGATTTATTTGAGATTGATAAAACAAAGTTGATTTTGAGTTCTGATACGCTTTAGGTGGAATGACCTATATTTATTTTTTCATTCGGTTTCGAGAACTCTCGTGAGTTTAGTCTAAATATAATTGTCCTTAAATTCAAGGGTTAAAAATAAAATCCAATACTGATTTTTTTTATTGTTGATTTGTTTCCTGTACTAAAATATTGTTTCTTTAACGAAATGATTTTTTTTTTTCACAAAAACCACACCCTCATGCCACATCCTCCAGGCTGGTCTCATTTACCATTTGCCAAATTACCCAGACAAACCCCGAAATGGAGCAGCACAGCACTTTGGGCGATTACTGGGTCTTTATTTCGTAATTATATCGACTCGAACCCACTGGCACTGGCTGGCTGGTTCTTTCCTCTTCATTCAGCCCAGAGCACATGTGTGACCGAGTAATGAGCCCCGGACCAAATCCCATTATCCTTGGGCTGGCTTTTCCTTGGCAGTATTTCATAATTAATTTCCTGGATTAGAAGCGGCGGAAGAACAAGTAGAAGGAGCAATCCAGCGTTTCTTGGTTTCTTCAAGTGTATGACAAGTTATGACTGCGAGGAGAGCTGCGTAACAATAATGATCATGACACAATGTCAATCAGGGAGGAAATTGGTGGAAATGATGATACGGTCGTGCCTGGAATCATGTCCTCTGGCGGGAATGTGAAAAGGGGAGAGACGCTGAGGCATTTCTCCGGCTGTGGAGTCGGGTGGTGGATCATGCCAGCTAAATCAGTTTAATTATTTGGGATTAATATAACTAGAGAGAGAGACGGAGGGAGGATAAGTTATATAGTTTCATAAGTGGAGTTGACTGTTGATTGCTGTCGAGGGGCCAAAAGTCAGCCCCGTTAATTGTTAGGATAATGCCGATTGTGATAGAAATGACAGTGTGACAGTTTTGTGAAGAACTTGTCGCAACATTTTGCCGCTAAACAAGTTACTTTAGTTTTGCAGTAAAGCGTCACCTTCTTCAAAATCTGCTGTTTCCACACAATAAATTTACTTATTTACAACCTCTCAGAAACACGCGGCAGCCTTTTCCCCTCAACGATACCTTCACTCTTTCAAGCTCATTTCCCTTGAATAAAGAGGGAACAAGCCCCCCGCGGTGTGACACATCGCAAAAATCCTTGCACTTTCACCCTGCTTCTACTGAATCCTTGAACCGCATGGACAACATATGCTCTGGGTGGCACGTATAGTGAAAGTGTAAGTAAAAGTACTTGGAAATGTACCGACGATGGCCTCGTCGTGGTTCATTGGTTACAGCAGGATGGTGGAAAAATTGAATGGAATAAGTGTGGGTTTATCCTTTTTTTCTTCTTTTCATAGGGATTTAAGCACTGACAACTGCAGATTCAACATAAAATAAACTTGCATCAAAATGAACGTATTTTTTCAAAAGGGAGTCCATACAAAGGGCATACCCCTTTGTTGGGGACGATATTTGTACCTCATAAATTCGTCAATTTTCAGAGGTTGTTCGGACATATATTACTAGCACCTGGGCCAATTATTAGCAATCTAGGTCAATGAGAAGTGGGGCAAATCGAGCACGGAAATGGGATCCATCGCCAAAAACCGATAAAATTTGCCCGAACCAGTACAAATATTTACTTCTTTGGTAAAAAAAAAGTCTGGAAGACAGACGATAACACAACAAATATCTGGAGAGTCAAATTATACAATTCAGTTTGTTTTGACAAGTTTGCTAACAAGTTTCCCATTCTCACTAGGGGAGTGTGGGGTAAATTGGACACCCTAAGGAAATTGCTCTGCCACGGGCTGTATGGATATTTTAAAGGAATGTGGATGACACCAGTTGATAATGGAGACCATATGTTATGGAAAAATGTCATTTATTTCGATAAATTTTGATGAAAAACCCATTTTTATCGCAAAAATTAAAAGGTGTCCAAATTACCCCCACATTTTTGTGTGGGGGTAAAATGAACACCCCTATGGGGTAATTTGGACATGCCTTGTGGGGTAATTTGGACATGCCTTGTGGGGTAATATGGGCATACCTTGTGGGGTAATATGAACACCTTTTTTGGGGTAATTTGGACACATGTTGAAGAATAAGTTCAACATTTGATTTTTTGAGCATGCTTTATATCCTTCAACCTGGTTTTGTAATTGCTTTATATTTTTAAGTGTTTTTTTGCTCACAATATTTCATCAATGGTTTTAATAATGTTTTTGTGATAGAACTATAATTCAATAGGATGATAACAAATAGTTCAGTGTAGTATACCGAATTTAATCATTCATTCTGAAATGATTTAAACATTGATTCTGGATTAGGCACAAGTATAGTTTTTAGTGATTAAGGTATCGTTTAGATTTATTCAAACCAATCTTTATATATACAGCAATTCCATTTCAAAAGAGCCTAAACCGAAAAAAAAGTTCTCCGATCGGGTTCAAATTTTTTTCTGGGGGTTCCTTGGCCAAAATAATTAGACCCGTATTTTTTTTGTTTGGCCATTAGGGTGACCTACATCGTGCTAGGGTGGTTCGAAAAATGGCAATTTTCGTCATTTTTCGCAAAAACCTCTTTTTTTAAAAAATCATATCTCCGCGCCATTTCATCCGATTTTAGCTGTCTTAGACGCAAAAGAAAGATGATGAGTTTGGCTATATGGGAAATATAGTAAAAAGTTTCAAAAATCTAGCTTAACATTTGAAAAAGTCGCATGAAAACTTAAAATGGCGTTTTGACCGTGTTTGGACCAAAGAGCCTATGTCTGGAAATATTTTTATCGGCTTCCTCGGAAAATTTCACAAAACATTTAAAAAAATTGGCGATGTCGAACCGTACGTTTTGGAGATCTGATTTTTTGAAAATAAAAACTGAGTTTTTCGACGCGCCACGCGCAAAAACGGCAAAAAATCAACTTTTTCCACAAAAACTGCGATAACTTTAAAATTTCAGCGGTGACCTATAGATGTTTGTGTATCAAAATTTTTGTAATTGAAAGACGCAACTTTTGGTACCATAACATCTATAGGTCATTGCTAAAATTTTAAAGTTATCGCAGTTTTAGTGGAAAAAGTTGATTTTTTGCCGATTTCGTCATTTTCCCGTTTTTGCGCGTGGCGCGTCGAAAAACTCAGTTTTTATTTTCAAAAAATCTTATCTCCAAAACGTACGGTTCGACATCGCCAATTTTTTGATATGTTTTGTGAAATTTTCCGAGGAATCCGATAAAAATATTTCCAGACATAGGCTCTTTGGTCCAAACACGGTCAAAACGCCATTTTAAGTTTTCATGCGACTTTTTCAAATGTTAAGCTAGATTTTTGAAACTTTTTACTATATTTCCCATATAGCCAAACTCATCATCTTTCTTTTGCGTCTAAGACAGCTAAAATCGGATGAAATGGCGCGGAGATATGATTTTAAAAAAAAAGAGGTTTTTGCGAAAAATGACGAAAATTGCCATTTTTCGAACCACCCTAGCACGATGTAGGTCACCCTAATGGCCAAACAAAAAAATACGGGTCTAATTATTTTGGCCAAGGAACCCCCAGAAAAAATTTGAGCCCGATCGGAGAACTTTTTTTTCGGTTTAGGTTCTTTTGAAATGGAATTGCTGTATAGAACTAATTAACCTGAAACTATAATTTTTTTTATTTTACATTCCTTATCCCTTCAAATTTAAATATTATTGTAAACCAGCATATAGAAATAAGACATGTCAAAGAAATTTATTCAAAACAATCAACATTAAAGTCTAGTTAAACGCCAAATGTGCAGTAATCAGATTTTCATCCATTCGAATATTGAAATAAATTTAATTTATTTAAATTTAAAAAATAGGGGTTTTGTGAAGGTTCTCATTGCTCACATTCCTTTTTCAGTGTTTTGACATTTTAATTCCCTCTAGGTAAATTTATCTGAATGCCTTTGCAAACTCAACCAACCATGAAAGTTACTTTATTTTTGCCTGACAGGTAGACTTTCAACTTAAGACAGTGCCAATCGGCCTTTGGAAACTTTTACATATTATACCTAAACTACTTAACCTATTCCAAATTTTTTGGTTTGTCCATACTCCTAGGCCATTACTAGTACTAGCCTTATCACTTAAATTGCCGTTTTCACTTTATATCCAAAGAAAAGGTGATTTTTAAAGGGGTGTCCAAATTACCCCCACTGTCCATATTACCCCAAACTCCCCTACGGGTTTTGTGTACACAATGGAATTGTCAGGTTTTTTTTAAGGAAAAAAGCTGTCAGATATTTTTGCCAGTCATTACAAAACAGACCAGCAGAACTAAATTTCTGGTTTCAAAATGTTTCTTTTGCCAAAAGCAAAAATCAAAAATAATCCATCTGGAAATGCGAACATTTTCCATAAGAGACCATGCATAAACCACCTGGCTGTTGCATTCAAAAAGTGAAAATTTGGTGTAGGTTTTCTAAGAATCGATTATTTAAGCAAAATTGAACTTTTTTTTAAATCTTCATAGATTACCCTTGAGCCGAGGTAAATCCTTGTTGCATTTACTGACCAAATATTGAAACAATTTGATTGTAAATTTTGCAAATTATGATTATACAGGGTTTTTGAAACAAAAATTTTGAAAAAAGACAACTTCTTCCCAAGCAAATTTGGCTAATCCTTTAACTCATTGTCAATTCTAAAACCAAAATCCCTTATTCTCCAAAAATGCTGACCATATTCAAACATTCATGGTTCCCCAAAAAGATCCACTCCTCAAGCATTAAGCAAAACCCACTGAACCGAATTATTTTCCTACACAGCAACGGCCAACTTCGACCACATCGCAACTTTTCATATTTACACCACTCGAAAGCGTAAATCCTGGTCCAATCCTGGTCCCAGGTTCTCGACTGAGGAAAAGGTGGCCACTTGTCAGAAACCTCATTTTTAATTAAAAACATCAATTTTCCAGTCCCAGCAGTGTGCAAACAACAAACACACAACTCTCAGGACGACTCATATCTCCAAGGGGGAAGGACATATCTGTCTCAACAGCCCACACACACACACACAACAGCCGGGGAAAAAATAATCCTCCAGGAGTCACAACACAAAACCAACCGGAAAAAAGCAGACCGACTGAGGGTTTGTTTGTTTTGATTTCCAGTCGAAAATTGCGGTACTCAATCAAGATTGCCCGACTTGTGCCGCCGCCATCGTCAAGTTCGTCCGGGAATCGACATTAACTGTATCAACAGCACTGGAAGCAGTTACGAGTTCGCTGTTAGAGGTATCTTTGTTGCAAGCAAAATAAAAATTAGGAAAAAAAACTATTTTTATGGAAATTAAAAGAAACATAATTTAAAAAAGACCAAAACATTAAGTAAACTAACTAAAAATTTAAAAAAATCCTGCTGGTTGGATTCATCCCACAGTTTTTCGGTGAAAGATCCTCAAGAACTCCTG
Organism: Culex pipiens pallens; assembly: GCF_016801865.2. Taxonomy (NCBI): domain Eukaryota; kingdom Metazoa; phylum Arthropoda; class Insecta; order Diptera; family Culicidae; genus Culex; species Culex pipiens. Next base: position 121,130,335 of record NC_068937.1, read on the forward strand.
CATTCGAACGTCTGTGTGCACGTCTCTCTTACAATTGTTGAATTGGCATACTCATTGGAGATCTGAATTCGCCGTACGTCCTCGAATAATAGGACCTCTTATCAAAACCATCATCATCAGCATCATTCTCGTCGTTGTCGTCAAGTTTTGAGAAAAGGCAAAAAAGAAACTGCAAAGAATGCCGGAAAATGTTTGCCCAACGCAAAATTTTCCTCGTTTTTTTTCCACCGAAACTGGCCCAGACTGCTCTGGTATGTGCCCACTTTTCATCGGAGCAAATTCACTTACTATCGGTTTTGGGGGCTGGGGCGAGGTTGTTTTGTACGAGTATGGCAAAATAAACACATACTTTAGAGGAGGCGCACAGTTCACAGAGTGGACGACTGTTGGGCTTGAGGAATATCGTTTACCCAAAGCTGAGGGGTTTATATTTGCACACTCATATTTTCCGTTTTTATCTCTTGAGGTTTTGCTGGGTGCGGGTGCTGAATTAAGTTCATATTTTTCTACTACGCGATGACAGGAACCTACTTTAGGCAATCAGTGAAAGTAGTTTTCTGAGAACCAACGGGCTGGATTTGAAAGCAAAGCAATTCTCTACGAAATCGGTCTTTTTTCTTCAATTTTAATTTTTGTATTTTTTAATCCGACTGAAACTTTTTTGGTGCCTTCGGTATGCCCAAAGAAGCCATTTTGCATCATTAGTTTGTCCATATAATTTTCCATACAAATTTGGCAGCTGTCCATACAAAAATGATGTATGAAAATTCAAAAATCTGTATCTTTTGAAGGAATTTTTTGATCGATTTGGTGTCTTCGGCAAAGTTGTAGGTATGGATATGGACTACACTGGAAAAAAATAATACACGGTAAAAAAATTTGGTGATTTTTTTATTTAACTTTTTATCACTTAAACTTGATTTACAAAAAAACACTATTTTTAATTTTTTTTATTTTTTGATATGTTTTAGAAGCATAAAATGCCAACTTTTCAGAAATTTCCAGGTTGTGCAAAAAATCATTGACCGAGTTAAGAATTTTTTAATCAATACTGATTTTTTCAAAAAATCGAAATTTTGGTCGTAAAAATTTTTCAACTTCATTTTTCGATGTAAAATCAAATTTGCAATCAAAAAGTACTTTAGTGAAATTTTGAGACTAACATTTTAAAAGGGCGTAATATTGAATGTTTGGCCTTTTTGAAATGTTAGTCTTGATTTGAAAATTTTGAAAATATTTTTTTTCGAAAAGATCGGAAAATTTCACAAATGTTTCATATTTTAACATTGAAAATCGGACCATTAGTTGCTGAGATATTGACGATAGAAAATGGTGGGTTGTTTGGGTGAGACTTAGAAAACATCAATTTTCCTGTTTTTAGACCTTTGCATTGCAATATCTCAGCAACTAAAGGTCGTATCAACAAAGTCCGAAGAAGCAAAATATAGAGAATTTTCTCAGCTTTTCAAAAATATTTTTTTCAAAACTAGGCAAACATGTGTACTAATTTTAAAAAATGAAAAACTGCGACTATTTTCAAAAAAGTCACTTAAATATGGCTATAACTTGAAAACGGTGCACTTTTTTAAAATTTTACTACAGTACTTTTTGATTGCAAATTTGATTTTACATCGAAAAATGAAGTTGAAAAATTTTTACGACCAAAATTTCGATGTTTTGAAAAAATCATTATTGATTAAAAAATTCATAACTCGGTCAATGATTTTTTGCACAACCTGGAAATTTCTGAAAAGTTGGCATTTTATGTACTCTAAAACATATCAAAAAATAAAAAAAATTAAAAATAGTGTTTTTTTGTAAATCAAGTTTAAGTGATAAAAAGTTAAATAAAAAAATCACCAAATTTTTTTTACCGTGTATTATTTTTTTCCGGTGTAGTCCGTATCCATACCTACAACTTTGCCGAAGACACCAAATCGATCAAAAAATTCCTTCAAAAGATACAGATTTTTGAATTTTCATACATCATTTTTGTATGGACAGCTGCCAAATTTGTATGGAAAATTATATGGACAAACTAATGATGCAAAATGGCTTTTTTGGGCATACTGAAGGCACCAAAAAAGTTTCAGTCGGATTAAAAAATACAAAAAAAAATCGAATGATCAAAATCCTAGAGAACTGCTCAGCATAAAATGATAGAGTTTTTTTCAGTATATTTAAGTTTAATATTTTTTTTTGAGTTTAATAATTTTTTTGAATGGATTTCCACTGGTAGGGTTTTCCGAAAATTATTATTTTTCAAACATTTACTGGGCTGGCCACACAAGGCCCAGGCCCTTTTTTGTAAACAAATTTTTAAGCAGTGTTTTAAAAAATTTCTGCGTTAGAAAATTCTTATTTTTAATCCCGAGGTGACTTTAACACTCCTCCGTCCAAGGCATATTTCACTTACACGGACGACCAAGCCTCCGAAACAGTTGCTTCGCTAAATTCAACTCGCTCGCATTTGGCTCCATTTCAACCAATCTTGATCGTTCTTGCAGCATTCGAACCGGTAGGATTTCAAGATTCATCTCAAACAAGAACGAACCTGATCCGACTTACCTGCTAGTCACACCGACTAAATTCGTCGAAGCAACTCATTTTAGGCACTCGTTTTAGGGAACACACCATGGCCAAATCAACAAGAAAGCATTAAAATTTGAAATCAACCATTCAAATTTAACTAATTTGGGGTCGCTGAACACGAATATGACACTTAGAATATTCCAAAAAATTCAGAAATCCAGAAATCCAAGATGGCGGCCAATATGGCGCCTGTAGTATATTGGGAACATATATTTGAGGGTGTAATAGTGATTCAACCACTCAAATGTAACTAATTTGGGGTCGCTGAACACGAATATGACACTTAGAATATTCCAAAGTATTCAGAAATCCAGAAATCCAAGATGGCGGCCAATATGGCGCCTGAAGTATATTGGGAATATTTATATGAGGTTGTAATAGTGATTCAACCACTCAAATGTAACTAATTTGGGGTCGCTGAACACGAATATGACACTTAGAATATTCCAAAGTATTCAGAATTCCAGAAATCCAAGATGGCGGCCATTATGGCGCCTGTAGTATATTGGGAATATTTATTTGAGGTTGTAAAAGCCATTCAACCACTCAAATCCAACTTATTTGGGGTATGAATATGAGGAATATGACACTTGGTATATTCCAAAGTGTACAGAAATTCAGAAATCCAAGATGGCGGCCAATATGGCGCCTGTAGTATATTGGGAATATTTATATGAGGGTGTAATAGCCATTCAACCACTCAAATCTAATTAATTTGAGGTCGCTGAACAAGAATATGACACTTGGAAAATCCCAAAGTATTCAGAAATCCAGAAATCCAAGATGGCGGCCAATATGGCGCCTGTAGTATATTGGGAATATTTATATGAGGTTGTAATAGTGATTCAACCACTCAAATGTAACTAATTTGGGGTCGCTGAACACGAATATGACACTTAGAATATTCCAAAGTATTCAGAAATCCAGAAATCCAAGATGGCGGCCAATATGGCGCCTGTAGTATATTGGGAATATTTTTTTGAGGTTGTAATAGTGATTCAACCACTCAAATGTAACTAATTTGGGGTCGCTGAACACGAATATGACACTTAGAATATTCCAAAGTATTCAGAATTCCAGAAATCCAAGATGGCGGCCATTATGGCGCCTGTAGTATATTGGGAATATTTATTTGAGGTTGTAAAAGCCATTCAACCACTCAAATCCAACTTATTTGGGGTATGAATATGAGGAATATGACACTTGGTATATTCCAAAGTGTTCAGAAATTCAGAAATCCAAGATGGCGGCCAATATGGCGCCTGTAGTATATTGGGAACATATATTTGAGGGTGTAATAGTGATTCAACCACTCAAATCTAACTAATTTGGGGTCGCTGAACACGAATATGACACTTAGAAAATCCCAAAGTATTCAGAAATCCAGAAATCCAAGATGGCGGCCAATATGGCACCTGTAGTATATTGGGAATATTTATTTGAGGTTGTAATAGTGATTCAACCACTCAAATCTAACTGATTTGAGGTCGCTGAACACGAATATGACACTTAGAAAATCCCAAAGTATTCAGAAATCCAGAAATCCAAGATGGTTGCCAATATGGCGCCTGTAGTATATTAGGAACATATATTTGAGGGTGTAATAGTGATTCAACCACTCAAATCTAACTAACTTGGGGTCGCTGAACACGAATATGACACTAAGAAAATCCCAAAGTATTCAGAAATCCAGAAATCCAAGATGGCGGCCAATATGGCGCCTGTAGTATATTGGGAATATTTATTTGAGGTTGTAATAGTGATTCAACCACTCAAATCTAACTGATTTGAGGTCGCTGAACACGAATATGACACTTAGAAAATCCCAAAGTATTCAGAAATCCAGAAATCCAAGATGGTTGCCAATATGGCGCCTGTAGTATATTGGGAATATTTATTTGAGGTTGTAAAAGCCATTCAACCACTCAAATCCAACTTATTTGGGGTATGAATATGAGGAATATGACACTTGGTACATTCCAAAGTGTTCAGAAATTCAGAAATCCAAGATGGTTGCCAATATGGCGCCTGTAGTATATTGGGAACATATATTTGAGGGTGTAATAGTGATTCAACCACTCAAATCTAACTAATTTGGGGTCGCTGAACACAAATATGACACTTAGAAAATCCCAAAGTATTCAGAAATCCAGAGATCCAAGATGGTTGCCAATATGGCGCCTGTAGTATATTGGGAGTATTTATTTGAGGTTGTAAAAGCCATTCAACCACTCAAATCCAACTGATTTGGGGTCGCTGAACACGAATATGACACTTAGAATATTCCAAAGTGTACAGAAATTCAGAAATCCAAGATGGCGGCCAATATGGCGCCTGTAGTATATTGGGAATATTTATATGAGGGTGTAATAGCCATTCAACCACTCAAATCTAATTAATTTGAGGTCGCTGAACAAGAATATGACACTTGGAAAATCCCAAAGTATTCAGAAATCCAGAAATCCAAGATGGCGGCCAATATGGCGCCTGTAGTATATTGGGAATATTTATATGAGGTTGTAATAGTGATTCAACCACTCAAATGTAACTAATTTGGGGTCGCTGAACACGAATATGACACTTAGAATATTCCAAAGTATTCAGAAATCCAGAAATCCAAGATGGCGGCCAATATGGCGCCTGTAGTATATTGGGAATATTTTTTTGAGGTTGTAATAGTGATTCAACCACTCAAATGTAACTAATTTGGGGTCGCTGAACACGAATATAACACTTGGTATATTCCAAAGTGTTCAGAAATTCAGAAATCCAAGATGGCGGCCAATATGGCGCCTGTAGTATATTGGGAACATATATTTGAGGGTGTAATAGTGATTCAACCACTCAAATGTAACTAATTTGGGGTCGCTGAACACGAATATGACACTTAGAAAATCCCAAAGTATTCAGAAATCCAGAAATCCAAGATGGCGGCCAATATGGCGCCTGTAGTATATTGGGGATATTTATATGAGGGTGTAATTGCCATTCAACCACTCAAATCTAACTAATTTGAGGTCGCTGAACAAGAATATGACACTTAGAAAATCCCAAAGTATTCAGAAATCCAGAAATACAAGATGGCGGCCAATATGGCGCCTGTAGTATATTGGGAATATTTTTTTGAGGTTGTAAAAGTGATTCAACCACTCAAATCTAACTAATTTGGGGTCGCTGAACACGAATATGACACTTGGTATATTCCAAAGTATTATGAAATTCAGAAATCCATGATGGCGGCCAATATGGCGCCTGTAGTATATTGGGAATATTTATTTGAGGTTGTAATAGTGATTCAACCACTCAAATTTAACTAATTTGGGGTCGTTGAACACGAATATGACACTTAGAATATTCCAATGTATTCAGAAATCCAGAAATCCAAGATGGCAGCCAATATGGCGCCTGTAAAATTTTGGGAATATTTATTTGAGAGTGTAAAAGTCATTCAATCACTCAAATCATACTTATTTGGGGTCGCTGAACACGAATACAACACTTGGTATATTCCAAAGTATTCTGAAATTCAGAAATCCAAGATGGCGGCCAATATGGCGGCTGTAGAATTTTGGGAATATTTATATGAGGGTGTAAAAGCCATTCAACCACTCAAATATAACTAATTTGGGGTCGCTAAACACGAATATGACACTTGGTATATTTCAAAGTATTCAGAAATTCATAAATCCAATATGGCGGCCTATATGACGCCTGTAGTATATTGGGAATATTTATTTGAGGTTGTAAAAGCCATTCAACCACTCAAATCCAACTTATTTGGGGTATGAATATGAGGAATATGACACTTGGTATATTCCAAAGTGTTCAGAAATCCAGAAATCCAAGATGGCGGCCAATATGGCGCCTGTAGTATATTGGGATTATTTATTTGAGGTTGTAATAGTGATTCAATCACTCAAATCTAACTAATTTGAGGTCGTTGAACACGAATATGACACTTAGAATATTCCAAAAATTCAGAAATCCAGAAATCCAAGATGGCAGCTAATATGGCGGCTGTAGAATTTTGGAAATATTTATATGAGGGTGTAATAGCCATTCAACCACTCAAATGTAACTAATTTGAGGTCGCTAAACACGAATATGACACTAAGAATATCCCAAAGTATTCAGAAATCTAGAAATCCAAAATGGCTGCCAATATGGCGCCTGTAGTATATTGGGAATATTTATTTGAGGTTGTAATTGTGATTCAACCTCTCAAATCTAACTGATTAGAGGTCACTGAACACGAATATAACACTAAGAATATTCCAAAGTGTTCAGAAATCCAGAAAATCAAGATGGCGGTAATATGACGCCTGTAGAATATTGGGAATATTTTTTTGAGGTTGTAATTGTGATTCAACCACTCAAATGTAACTAATTTGGGGTCGCTGAACACGAATATGACACTTCGAATATTTCAAAGTATTCAGAAATCTAGAAATTCAAGATGGCGGCTAATATGACGCCTGTAGAATATTGGGAATATTTATTTGAGGTTGTAATAGTGATTGAACCACTCAAATCTAAATAATTTGAAGTCACTGAACACGAATATGACACTTAGAATATCCCAAAGTATTCAGAAATCCAGAAATCTAAGATGGCTGCCAAAATGGCACCTGTAGTATGTTGGGAATAATTTTTTTTTCTTAATTTCTGAATACTTTGGGATATTCTTAGTGTCATATTCGTGTTCAGCGACACCAAATTAGTTAGATTTGAGTGGTTTAATCACTATTACAACCTCAAATAAATATTTCCAAAATTCTACAGGCGCCATATAGGCCGCCAGCTTGGATTTCTGGATTTCTGAATACTTTGGAATATTCTTAGTGTCATATTCGTGTTCAGCGACCTCAAATTAGTTGGATTTGAGTGGTTGAATCACTATTACAACCTCAAATAAATATTCCCAATATACTACAGGCGCCATATTGGCCGCCATCTTGGATTTCTGGATTTCTGAATACTTTGGAATATTCTTAGTGTCATATTCGTGTTCAGCGACCTCAAATTAGTTAGATTTGAGTGGTTGAATCACTATTACAACCTCAAAAAAATATTCCCAATATACTACAGGCGCCATATTGGCCGCCATCTTGGATTTCTGGATTTCTGAATACTTTGGGATTTTCTAAGTGTCATATTTTTGTTCAGCGACCTCAAATTAGTTAGATTTGAGTGGTTGAATCACTATTACACCCTCAAATATATGTTCCCAATATACTACAGGCGCCATATTGGCCGCCATCTTGGATTTCTGAATTTCTGAACACTTTGGAATATACCAAGTGTCATATTCGTGTTCAGCGACCCCAAATTAGTTAGATTTGAGTGGTTTAATCACTATTACAACCTCAAATAAATATTTCCAAAATTCTACAGGCGCCATATAGGCCGCCAGCTTGGATTTCTGGATTTCTGAATACTTTGGAATATTCTTAGTGTCATATTCGTGTTCAGCGACCTCAAATTAATTAGATTTGAGTGGTTGAATCACTATTACAACCTCAAAAAAATATTCCCAATATACTACAGGCGCCATATTGGCCGCCATCTTGGATTTCTGGATTTCTGAATACTTTGGGATTTTCTAAGTGTCATATTTTTGTTCAGCGACCTCAAATTAGTTAGATTTGAGTGGTTGAATCACTATTACACCCTCAAATATATGTTCCCAATATACTACAGGCGCCATATTGGCCGCCATCTTGGATTTCTGGATTTCTGAATACTTTGGGATTTTCTAAGTGTCATATTCATGTTCAGCAACCTCAAATCAGTTAGATTTGAGTGGTTGAATCACTATTACACCCTCAAATATATGTTCCCAATATACTACAGGCGCCATATTGGTCGCCATCTTGGATTTCTGGATTTCTGAATACTTTGGACTATTCTAAGTGTCATATTCGTTTTCAGCGACCCCAAATTAGTTACATTTGAGTGGTTGAAACACTATTACAACCTCAAAAAAATATTCCCAATATACTACAGGCGCCATATTGGCCGCCATCTTGGATTTCTGGATTTCTGAATACTTTGGGATTTTCTAAGTGTCATATTTTTGTTCAGCAACCTCAAATCAGTTAGATTTGAGTGGTTGAATCACTATTACACCCTCAAATATATGTTCCCAATATACTACAGGCGCCATATTGGCCGCCATCTTGGATTTCTGGATTTCTGAATTTTTTGGAATATTCTAAGTGTCATATTCGTGTTCAGCGACCCCAAATTAGTTAAATTTGAATGGTTGATTTCAAATTTTAATGCTTTCTTGTTGATTTGGCCATGGTGTGTTCCCTAAAACGAGTGCCTAAAATGAGTTGCTTCGACGAATTTAGTCGGTGTGACTAGCAGGTAAGTCGGATCAAGTTCGTTCTTGTTTCAGATGAATCTTGAAATCCTACCGGTTCGAATGCTGCAAGAACGATCAAGATTGGTTGAAATGGGGCCAAATGCGAGCGAGTTGAAATTAGCGAAGCAACGGTTTCGGAGGCTTGGACGGAGGAGTGTTAATAGACCTAGTTTTTCTTGTAAAAATTTGATTTAATGTGTGCAAATTTATTTTAGCGTCAAATGTACCATAACAGAGGTTGTTGCTATAGTTTTTGAGTAAAAAATCATTGTTATTAGTTAGTTAACTTTATTGATAAGCTTTTGAACACTGTGCCATACCTTCACACTTAGGAGACCCGGGAGGCGGAGTCTTGTCGCAAAAAGAACGATACACGCCTGTGGATCCATTGACGAAACCGGCAAGGTTTAAGAGGACCACATTATCATGCGTTACGTCGATTCCGTTTCCGTTTTTTTGAACACTGTGCACTTTGCATATAAATTTTAGGTAAAATTGATAAAAAGTTAGAATTTTGCTCAATTATAAGGATTGTTTTTTTTATTTTCAATATTTTTTTATGAAAATTGAACTTATGCTCAATTATTCAACTTATTTTGTCTATAAAATATACATTTTGCATTTTAAACTAAATTTTAAGCGCAAATCCAAAAATTTTACACTTTATATGATTTTTTTTCTCCTGAGATGCCTATCAATTTGAAGGTTTTTTCGATTTTTGTTCCTATTGAAAAATTGTCCAAAAAAATACGAAAATGAGCTCCAATTCAAACTCATTTTCCTTGAGTTTTTGAAAAGGCGGTTGTTAAGCCCTTCTTGTAGTTTCGTAACTCATCAGTTATCGGTCGCTAATCTTATAATTATTCAAAAGTTGAAATCTTCTATGATCCACTCGAATTAAACAGTTTAAGTAGAGTTTAATATTTTACCTGTTAAATACATTCTTTGTGGTTTGTCTTTCCACAGCCGGCTGTCTAAGATAATCCATCTAAACGTTAATAAATCACAAATAAACGGGAATTGTCTCAACAGCAGCATCCGATTGCTTGCCTTGGGAATAATACATCAACCCATTAAACAAAACTTAGCGATTATTTGGGTCACATCATCATCTTCTATGATGAATCCTGACCATTACCCTTCCCTACTAACAAAATCCCAAGTAGAAGTAGTTTTCCGGCACACGCGGGGGAGTGGATATCGTATAGAACCCACCCTTGGTAGCAGCCTGTGCTAACTAACATTCCCGTCCCATCCCCTCGAGATCTACAAACTGACATGGCGGGCGCCGTTGGTGGCCAACGACTGTTACCTATCTACAGCAGCTCTTGTTTTGATGATCTTGATGTTTTATCTTTTCAGCGCATTCATGCATGCTGTTGATAAGGGAAACATCACTAGATCATTGAAGCGTATGATCGCTTGTGCTGATAGGATATTACGGTCCTGTTCAGCAACGGAGAAAGACAACCATGGGTGGTCTCTCATGCTCATGCTCATTTTCATTGAGTTTTTGAAAAGTACTTTGGACTCTTCTTTAACACGGTCAGCATGGTTCCATACCATTCCGTACGTATAAATTTGGACTATCAAAGTCACCCCGGTTTATGATATCAAATATATTTTCTTATTTAACGAAAAATCTAAATATGTTTGAAAAATTTAACAAAAAAAAAATATAACAAATATTCATTCAAGATTATATCACTTCTAAATTAAACGATAACATTTTATTTTCTATAATTGTGCTCAGAAATAAAACAAAAAAAATTTTCATTGAATTTGAGGACACCACAGATTATGGATAACTAATTAATTGATTAGCAACTCTTTGGATTTTTTAAATGTGTTTTGCCTTCCTCACCTTACTGAGGAAAGGCTATAAAATCACTCGAAAAATGAACTTCTTAATTTGACCTCCAAGACCCACCTTCACGTATACATATCGACTCAGAATTATGTTCTGAGCAAATGTCTGTGTGGATGTGTGTAGGTGGGTGGACAAAAAAAATGTCACTCGATTATCTCCGGACTGGATGAACGGATTTTGACCGTATTAGTCTCATTCGATCCGTCTTGGGGTCCCATAGGTCTCTATTTAAAATCAGCAAGTTTAGTTAAGTACTTCAAAAGTTATGCTAAAAAAACGATCTTGACTACGTTTCCGAAGATTGTAAAAAGGGTGGTTTTTGTAAGAAAACCCGTCATGCTATACATTTTTGGAAAGGTATTTAAAAAACCTTTCCAACGAGCCCAAAACATTGAAGATCTGGCAACCCTATCAAAAGTTATAAGCACTTAAGTGTTATTTATCCACTTTTTTGAGGCCGGATCTCATTTATTTTGATAAAAACGTTGTCCGGATCTATTATGCGACCCATTGCTAGATGGGTAATCAAAAGATCTTCCCAACGAGCTCAAAACATTGAAGATCTGACAACCCTATCAAAAGTTATATGCACTTAAGTGTTATTTATCCACTTTTTTGAGGCCGGATCTCACTTATTTTGATAAAAACGTTGTCCGGATCTATCATGCGACCCATTGTTAGATGGGTAATCAAAAGACCTTTCCAACGAGCTCAAAACATTGAAGATCTGACAACCCTATCAAAAGTTATAAGCACTTAAGTGTTATTTGTCCACTTTTTTTTAGGCCGGATCTCATTTATTTTGATAAAAACGTTGTCCGGATCTATCATGCGACCCATTGTTAGATGGGTAATCAAACGACCTTTCCAACGAGCTCAAAACATTGAAAATCTGACAACCCTATCAAAAGTTATAAGCACTTAAGTGTTATTTATCCACTTTTTTGAGGCCGGATCTCATATATTTTGATAAAAACGTTGTCCGGATCTATCATGTGACCCATCATTAGATGGGTAATCAAAAGACCTTTCTAGGAAACCCAAAACATTGAAGATTTGACAAACCTATCGAAAGTTATAAGCACTTCAGTGTAATTTACACGCATTTTTTGAGGCCTGATTCCAGATATTTCGATGAAAAAGATGACCGGGTCTATTATGCGATTCGTCGTTAGTTAGATAATCTAAATAGCTTTCCAATGAATCAAAAACATCAAAGATCTGAAAACCCTATCCAAAGTTATTTGCACTTCAGTTTTAATAATACTTTTCAAACGATGGCCGAATCCATCATGCGAGCCATCGTTAGTTGAATAATCAAAAGGCCTTTTAATGATCCTATAGCAATAAAGATCTGTTAACTCTATTAAAAGTTAAGAGCATTTAGCTTTTATTCGTGCACTTTTTGAGAACTAATCTCAGAATTTACACCTCTGCAACATTCCAGAATCGATTGAAATCCAACGTATTTTCAAATATTCTCAGAATTTAGATGGAGTGAACAAAATCTGAAGTTTTTGCTAGTATAAAGGCAATTTAAAAAAAAAAAGACTCAACATATTTTTCTTTATTTTTATTAACAATGTATGCACCCCGCCGCCTCAATATCTCCATACCGGTGGAAAACAAACGTCCCTTTGCTGAGCTGGTCCGGCAGCGGTCCGTTACGGCGTTGACGGGGAGAGGTTCCGGATTCCAACATTTGGCCAATACTCGTAGTACTGCTTGCTCATTCTGGCTCAAGCATTGACCATTTACCCGGACGTGCCAGACATGATCAGCAAATGTTTGACGTGGAACCGATGCCTAGAATCGAAAATTACACCACGACCACTTCCTTCAATCCTGACTCCGTGGACGAGTTTAGCTGCATTCCGTGACGGTCTTAAGTCTATTTCTTCCATAAACATGGCCGGGTGATCCGTTGTGCGGAGCGTGTAGGAGGTGCTGACGTGGACTTCAAGCAGGAAAATTAATTTCGCAGCTGCAGTAGTGCACCACGTTGAACATCCTGAAAAATTTGAATTGCGTAAGTTACTCTTCAGATTCAACTGCATAAACGGTAAAACTTACGTAAGTATCACTTTTTTAAATTTGCCTTGTTCTGTGAGAAAATTACTTTCGGTCCTCCTCGTCCTCCTTTGAATCGTAAACAATCAGATCAGACAGATTTTGACATTTCGAAATGCAGTGGTTCCAGCGGTTCCAGCTTGGCAGACAATCGACGGAAACGCGCACGCATCCTGGTGGAGAGTAGCACTACCGCAACGATGTTCGGGTTGGTTAGCGCGCTTGGCGAGCGTTTTTTATCCCGTAACGGATAATTTGGGATTTTTTCACCGCCATCTCGGGTTTAAAAATTCTAAATCACTTAAAAGCAGTCAAACTTTAAGCAAAACAATGTAAATGGGCCAATGTGAATTTGTAAACAAGCAGGCTGTCCTGCTCATGTCAAATGTAAACAACCACTGACATGATCAGGACAGACTGCTTGTTTACAAATTCACATTGTCCCATTTACATTGTTTTGCTTGACTTAATTTTAACAATAAAAAATAGGACAACGAAAAAAATAATGTTTTTGTGATTCGACTATCCGAAGTGAAATTTTGCCAAGGCCTTCGGATAATCGAGTCTAGACTGTACTTTTTTTGAAACCGGGTCTCAGATTTTGCGATAAAAATATTGTATGCATTGTTGGCAAGGTTATCCAAATTTTGATAACAACTTGATTAAGACCTTGCCGATAAGATTGAAGATCTGAAAACCCTATCAATAGAAACAAGCTTTTCCCGGCAAATTTCGTCCTGCTCTTTTTTGGTTTGTTGTTTGAAAAATGTCCACTTTGTCAGTTCATTTTTTTCATTTTTTATTGAGATTCTTAAGCTTGTCATTATTTTTTACTGCTATTTTCTCCTCTTTAGAAATTACTATCCAAAGATGGCTGGTTTTCTTCAAAAAAGCATTTTTGCATTTTCTATCCTTTTTTTAAGTAAGTTTGTTATTTGTTCTTTTTAATTTTCTTTACACTCGTTTTTGTACTTTTTTATTTATTTACTATTTAGAAAACTACATGATTCTCCTTAAATAAGCAACTAAATGAGTTCAGTCACTTTTTAAACCTGCTAGTTCTTTGTTTTCGTACTGTCAGCACTTTTGTATTTTGTTTCAACTTTTTTATCTTTATTCTTTGCTTCATGCAGTGTCCTATTTATATTTTTTTCCTCTATTTTTTAAATCCAATCACAATATTACAAATCACATTTGGTTTTTTGTTAGACCTCTTTCTTCCCTCCTTAAATAGTCACTTAGTCTGTGAAAATCACTGTTTTATTGCTTTTTGCAATTTTTCCTTTTGGAGATAATTTTTTAATTGTTTATTTACCGAACTGAATTTTATACTTTTTTTCTTACAATTTTTTTTGGTGTTGTTTCAAAAACTATATTGATGTTACCGCAGTTGTAAAATCACACAGTACCTTTCTTAGTTTGTTTTGCTTCGTTGAAATACTTTCATACACACATAAAATACACTGAATTCTTATGTACCTTTTCTTCCTCTTTTTTTCTTTTTTATGCTTTCTTTTCATTTTTTCATTTATGTAATTTTTTAAGACCTGGGTGCTCTGAAAAGTTTAGATTAATTTTAGGCCCTTGGCAATCATTTTCCTTCTTTTTTCCAGTGGTTAATCGTCTATTTAATTCATTTTGATTCTTCATTATCACTGTTATTTTGACAGGGTTTTTTGTTCCAAAAACTAAAATAATAATAATAATTAAAAATGATTCAACCCAAATGTGATTATATTCTCGACTGACTTGTCTTTCTCAAAACTGTATATTCTTCCATTTTCTACTTTGAACTTTTCCGTTTTGACGTTTGTTTTTTGTCAAAGGACTTTTTTTTGTTCGAATGTATCTTGACGCCTCCTATGATCAAAAATTAGTTTTTCATTTAATTTCCCATACAAAGGGCAGATTTTCCGGAATCGATTCCAGAGTGGCCAAAGTTGTAACTTTTTGGCGTAAGAACCTTCCTTGGGCTTATACGAACCCAACGCAACAAAGAGCACCTCGATCCGACGCTCCGTATTGAACTGATTCGCGTTCGAACAAAACCATCGAAATTTTTTATATATATAGATGAGTAATGAAGTTTAATTTTGTTGAAATGATGACATATATGAATGTGAGGAAGGCACCAACCACCTAAAGGTGGATTAAGTAACGTTTTTAAAAGTAATAATCAAGGGACCATCCATAAACCACGTGGACACTTTAGGGGTATGGCCTTTGTCCACGCTCCATCCAAAAAAGTTTTTTTTGTATGGACAATTCTCCACGAAGGGGGGGGGGGTTCGAGATTCCCAAAAAAGTGTCCACGTGGTTTATGGATGGTCCCCAAACAAGAAAACAAACGTTTTATCAGATATCACCGAACAACAAAATTTTAGCGTAGGCTCAATTCGAGGGAAGCATGAACTTTGGGGTCCTCAGAAACACGTGTACTTTGAATTTTTCAAAAATATTTAGACAGGGCCGAATGGTTATTCTAAAAAGTTTGTATGGAGAATCAGTGCGGTTGTGTCATTGTAATTTATGTTTTAACTAAATAAATACAAAAAACTTGATATTATTGATATTGCCATAAATTTTAGTATTAAAATTATTTCAAAATATGTTTTGAACGATAAGACATATAACTATGCTGAATTCTATTCAAAAACGAAAAAAAATGTATGATACAATGCCTAGCTTACCAACCCTTAACATTCAACGGAGCTTAAGAGTTAAATTGCATATTTGAATTCATAATTAAATTGAATGTTGCATCATTACACTTGAAATAATACCTCATCAGCTTCTCTTAATTGAAAATAATCCGATTCTGAATGAATTAAAATTGCACTTCACTCTCGGAACAAAAGAGTCCCATCTGCATTTGACGAGCACTCGTAAAACCAAATTTTCATTTGACGCAACAACAAAAAAAACCCACGCGAAAAAAGAAACCCTTTCTTGCCGTTTCAAAATTCCTCGCCCCAACTTCAGTTACTGCCAAGTCATCAAATGCAGATTTTCCACCTCGGCGACAAACCCTCGGATATTTTTTTTTTTCTTCTTTGTGCCCATTTGGATCAGATTAATGCCCCGGGAAAGTGCAATCAAAAAAGAGTTAATTTCTTTTTTCCTGTAAAGTCCCATTTTGCTTTCCAACGCTTATTGCTATTTTAAGTTCGTTTTTTCGCCTGATTTTAATTTTTCCCAGTAATCCTTTTCCCTTTTGTGTCACCAAAAGGCGGTTCTTCAGTTGGGACAAAAGTGACGAACTTAAAAAAAAGACAGTATCATTGTTGATAATTATTTTTTCCCCTCCCCCTTTTGTTCACGACTGGAATCCTTTAAGGTGGAAAATCCTTTGCATCATCAGCACTTGGCGCGCAGTTTGAATTAAAAAATTACAATTGCAATAAAATTTTAGTGAAAAGGTGCTTGAAAACACTCGTTTAACTTTTTTTTTGCTGCCATCACTCAACGCCGTAACTGGAAAGGACACTAGATTAGAGTTTTATTAGATTTTTCCGGTCTTGCGTGAGGAAATCAAAGCAACCTGTGGCGCGAGGTTCTCGACCGTCCTGGAGGGTAGAAATGAATGAAATGAGGATTAATTTGAATGGCCACGGTTGGTTGCACTCTCGGCGAACGGATTTGTCCCTTTGTCTGGAAAACACACTCGCTCGGCCAACTATGCTGAGCATGTCATTAATCATGTTTGATGGTCATCGTCAAGGTTGGCGTTGGCTTTTCCTGGAAAATGGGATTCTTCTGGTGGACAAGTGGAATTGATTGAGGCAGTGGTTTTCAGCTCAAAAAGGACTAAATGGCCAATACGCGATAAAATGAAATGATATTTAAAAAAATCAATTTAGTAATAAAACCACTGAATATTTTCAATGCCTTTAGTACTTCTGACAGTTGTTGTGTATTTACAAATAAAATAGTGTTGGTAAAAACGAATAGAGATTTTTGAAAATACTTATTGCATAATTTAGAATTTGGTTCCTCAGCCCGAAAATAAATACGGGTGGTCCAAGCTAAGTTATGGTGATTTAAAAAGGATTTCTTTGTTTTTTTTTTCGATACTTTTTTTTAATGAAAATTACACTTATTAGACTTATCATAAATAATTTAAGAGGCTCTCGGCAACAAATACATAGTTCGATCTAAAAATTAAAAAGCCGAAAATTACTGGAAATTTGATCAACTTTAAACAAATATTTTGTTATGTTTTTCCTTCGTGGAATTATTTTCAAATTGCAGAAAAAAATAATCAAAAAGGCGGAAAACCACTGACAAATCCAACTGTCCTGCCACGTTCCACCACAACTCGTGACTCATTTCGCTTTCCATCAAAACATAAAATCGATCAACTATTTCCCTTCACGTCCCCCCTTTCCCCACACCAACTCGTACAATTGTTCGCATCGTTTGTATTCATTCGTTTGTAATTAAGTGGAAAACTCTTTCCCTCGTGGGTGACATTTGTCCCTTGCGTCGCAAAACAGAACATCTCATCAATTTCAGCTTCAGCTCTCTGGCTGGCAGTTGCAGTTTTTCCATCCCGTAACGAAAGCGAATTTGATTACGAACGCTCGGATCGAAAAGTGAAAGTTTGCCGTTTTTCCGGACAAATTCTCTCGTCGGTCGGTCGGTCTAATCGAGAAAGGAAATTAGCTTAGCTAAACAAAAAGATTGATGTGTACCTTTTTCTTTTCCCCTCGTTTTTCCCAGGGCGCTGAAAACTCAAATGGTTATTGATCACTTTTGTGGTTTGGACGAATTCGTATAAACATACAAAAGTTTGCTGGGCCTGAACTCCCCTCTCCCACAGTTCTTGTTTTCTAACCTGTGTGTGTGTGGAAAGGCTTTGAAAATACGGGAGAATTGATTTGATTGGCCTTTGATCCTTGCTTCAAGTGGCTTTTGTGATTGCGATTTGGCAAGTGAGCTGGAAATTGGAGTTAAAATTTGCGTGCGCGCCAAAGGCAATTTCTTGGTCAACCAGGTTCAGTCGGTTTACAGGTTTGTTGTGCAATCAATTTACTTTGAGAAAATTTTAAAAAGTTGTGAATTAAATTATTAAATTGTAATTTCAAACTGCACAACGTTGAGATTTTAAACATCGTTTTTTTTGTGAATATTTTTTCTAAGACTAAAGAAGCTATTTTGTAGCATTAATTCTTCCGTAGAAATCAGTATACAATTTTGGCCTGGTACTCACATAAATCTATCCAAACAATTTAAAATCTGTAAGTAGACATCATTTCTCCAACACCTTTCCTAAAGATTTTCAGTTTGTTTTTAAAAACTTTTCTCACATTAGTTGAGCTCACAATTTATGCGATAATTCCTACAACATGAATTAGTGTAACACACAGCTGAAAGGAAAAATAAAACTCTGTTATGTTACCAAAGTGAAGTTATTAAAACATGATTTTTCAAAAAAAAAATTGAAACCGGATTTATAAAAAAAAAACCTAGAAAACAAAGTTAAACTTCAAGAAAGTAGTCCATTTTATATTAGATTTTTTTTGCTAACCTAAAAACGCTTATTACATTCAAAAAAATATGTTTCAAACACATAATAAAAATGTTAAAGATGTTAAATTTAAATTATCATATTTTTCAAAAAATAAAAAATCATTAGTTTATTTCAAATAAATTTTCAACACATGGCCGTTGCAAATATTTTTTGAAGTTTATATCCCTCGTCTCTGACCAAAGTCGAGGGGGAGGGGGGGGGCAAAAAATAAAAAAAAATTAAAAATTAAATTAACAAACCATGGTTTCAACATTTGAATGTTGTTTTGCAATCATTAGTTTCCAAAATATCTAAATATTGACGAAAATTTTATTTTTTTAGAAATTTTTTTTTTTGCGGTGCTGTGCATTGGAATTTTATAAAAATTCAAAATATTTTTAAACGAGCCCGAACATGCTAAATATGATTATTAGCCTGTCCCATTTTGAGGTCATGTCGAGGAATTTCAGGTGCTCACTTCTTAAATGATAGATTATGATGTTAGGAACAATGTTTTCTTAGACAAGAAAAAATAATAAAATACTTTCTCGCACCCCCTAGTCAATTTACTAAAAAAAGTCACTTTTTTGAACAAATTTTCTAAAATCGCTTGGAATCAATACAAAAACTGCTTCGATCAGGTGTGTATTATCTTCAAACGATAGGTTTTTGTCCATAGATTAAGATGCACTATCAATATTGGACCAAAATTTAAGTTTTTGGACTCTCCCAGGCGGATTTGTGTCGAAAAAATCGCATTTTTTCGAAACTTTTTTCAGAAATGTTCATTTAATTTAGGGTAGCCTATTTTTCCCAGTAAAACCAATACATGCAGCTTGTAGGAAATTTCATGGCGAACATTTTTCCCTCTGAGAAAATCCAATTTCGACACTCCAGAGCCGAGATATTTGAGTTTTAGTGAGGAAAAAAGTGGCAATTTTCAAAATTTCTCAAAATTCAGAAGCAAGGCCTACTAATTACACGATGTAGCAAGCATATGTCTCAAAGGTCAGGGTATGCTTTTTTATAGTAATTTTGGCCGCTGAATCCGAATCTGAAATCAAATTTCGTGTAAACAGTGATGTTTTGGAGCTACACCCTTTTGGAATGTTATTTGCGTGTTTAAGAGGCAGTTTTTGTAAATATTGCTCGGTTTGTTCTAGAGGTCGTATCGAGATGCTCCGATTTGGATGAAACTTTCAGCGTTTGTTTGTCTATACATGAGATGAACTCATGCCAAATATGAGCCTCTACGACAAAGGGAAGTGGGGTAAAGACGGGCATTGAAGTTCGAGGTCCAAAAAACATAAAAAATCTTATAATTGCTCGCATTTTAGTAAAACTTCATCAATTCCAACTCACCGGCTCCGTGGCTTAATGGTTACGGCTTCTGCCTTACAAGCAGAAGGTTCAGGGATCAAATCCCGGTCGGTACCTTTAAAATTTTGAATCAGAAATTTGAACTTTGAATATGAACAAAAACGAAAATGAATCAGGTGGGATTCGAACTCACGCCTTTGGATTGGTGGTCTGGGACGCTAAGCAGTCGGCCATCAAAAGGTTTTACACTCTAGCAGTGAAATGATCCGTAGTGTTGAAACATGTTACCTTATCATAATAAATACGCGCTGATCCCTGATTTGCCTGACGGGATTGGAAGTCTAAATATAGATCGAGTTTCCTTCAGATGCTTGCTTCTATGTTCAGGCGGGGCCGAACAATGCCCAGCGACCTCGGAATTGGACCGCAAGGAGCTCTGTCATTCTGAAACGGGTCGTTGGAAGCAGCGTGAGGGCTATCACCACCTAATACCCGGGACTGAGATAAGTTGTATCAGCATTCGGCATATACAAAGTCTGATGCAAATTATACTTTCCCATAATATCGCTACCGGTTAGCGGGTATTGGACACACACAAAAAAACTTCATCAATTCCAACTCTCTTTGATGCATTCGAAAGGTCTTTTGAAGCACTTCAAAATGAATGAGCCATAGACATCCAGGATTGGTTTAACATTTTCTCATAGCTTTTGCAAATTACTGTTAGAAATGGTTTTTTTTAAACCTCAATATCTTTTTGCAACAGTCAGCAACACCCATACTCTTTTAGTTCAAAAGTTAGGGAATTTCATGGACTATAAGCCTACGGTAATAACTTTTTGGCCAATCGCAGTTTTCCTCATAGTTTTTCGATTTTTCTAGAACAAACATTTTACAACGTTAGTTATTGTCCCATAGCATATTCGAAATCCTCGGAAAATTCAAACTTCAATGCCCGTCTTTACCCCACTTCCCTTTGTCGTAGAGGCTCATATTTGGCATGAGTTCATCTCATGTATAGACAAACAAACGCTGAAAGTTTCATCCAAATCGGAGCACCTCGATACGACCTCTAGAACAAACCGAGCAATATTTACAAAAACTGCCTCTTAAACACGCAAATAACATTCCAAAAGGGTGTAGCTCCAAAACATCACTGTTTACACGAAATTTGATTTCAGATTCGGATTCAGCGGCCAAAATTACTATAAAAAAGCATACCCTGACCTTTGAGACATATGCTTGCTACATCGTGTAATTAGTAGGCCTTGCTTCTGAATTTTGAGAAATTTTGAAAATTGCCACTTTTTTCCTCACTAAAACTCAAATATCTCGGCTCTGGAGTGTCGAAATTGGATTTTCTCAGAGGGAAAAATGTTCGCCATGAAATTTCCTACAAGCTGCATGTATTGGTTTTACTGGGAAAAATAGGCTACCCTAAATTAAATGAACATTTCTGAAAAAAGTTTCGAAAAAATGCGATTTTTTCGACACAAATCCGCCTGGGAGAGTCCAAAAACTTAAATTTTGGTCCAATATTGATAGTGCATCTTAATCTATGGACAAAAACCTATCGTTTGAAGATAATACACACCTGATCGAAGCAGTTTTTGTATTGATTCCAAGCGATTTTAGAAAATTTGTTCAAAAAGGTGACTTTTTTTAGTAAATCGACTAGGGGGTGCGAGAAAGTATTTTATTATTTTTTCTTGTCTAAGAAAACATTGTTCCTAACATCATAATCTATCATTTAAGAAGTGAGCACCTGAAATTCCTCGACATGACCTCAAAATGGGACAGGCTAATGATTATCAATGCAGAAAAGGGCATTTAACATTGTTTTGAGTTGATTTAACTTTTATTTTCATTAAAATTTTGAAGTTTTGTGAAAAAATATTTCTTTTGCCCCCTGATTTTTCGGACATATTTTGAAGGAAGGGGGGGGGAGGGGGGCGACATAAAATTCGAAAAATATTTGCAGCGGCCTTAGAAAAAAAAAAGAAAAAGTGCGCAATTTAAAACAGCAGAATAATGACACTCAACTTTTAATTCAAGGTTGAAAGGACAAATGGTCGAAGGTTATTAACATATTTTACAAAACAATAAAGTTTTTCCATTCCTTCAAACATTATTTAAAATGTACTCAACTGCATACTCGTTCGTTCACACCTTGTGTTGTACGGTTTTCAGCTAATTCCACTTTTATTTTCATTAAAGTTTAGTGATTTTTGAATTGCCTAAACAATTTTAGAAGTTAGCATGTTAAAAATAGCATAATAGTATTTAAGACTTCAGAATTTGTATCTTGCTTTGGAAGTGCTTAGAATAAAAAAAAACATGTTGCAACATATTTCTTTTTAAAGAATGGAAAAAATCCCGAAATATTTTACAAGTCACACTCTTTAAAAAAAATGGAAAAATCCCCCCATCCCAAATAATTAAAAAAAACAAACACAATATTTTAGAAGAAGGCCTTTTTTGAAAATAATGTTTGAAGGAATGGAAAAACTCACAATAATATTACAATTACAAAAAAAATCGAATTAAATGGATTTTCCCGTACAAGTTACCATAAAAAATTGAATCATTCGGGCTCTCTGAACATGCTCCAATCAACAGAATTGAATGTTAGTAATTTCCCGGTCAATAAATAAAACTGTAAATTTCCAGTATAAATTGTATGGAATCAATTTAAACAACCATACGCACCCACGTTAATCTATTTTTTTTTTTTTTTTTAATTTATATTTATTTTGATTTTCTCTTCCATGTACATTCATTCAGTTAAATTATTATTGAGTGTCCAATCACAATCGATGACTTTTCACCTCAATTTTAAATACAAGCAACTTTCATTTATTCATGAACTATTGTAGCCTTCGCTATTCAGTGATTTCAAATGTAGGAGGTCCTACATGTACAAAAGGGAAAAGGGATACCTTAAAACTAACTTATAAACTATATAAAGAGCGGATCAATGCAGCTGAAGACTGCAATGATTTTTGTCGAAATGCATCAATTATCTTATTGGACATAACATCCAAAGTGTCAACTTCGGCTATTTGATGAAGTTCACTGGTGCTAAACCAGGGAGGAAGTTTCAGAATCATTTTCAGAATTTTGTTCTGAATCCTCTGAAGTTTTTTCTTCCTGGTTAGGCAACAGCTTGTCCAGATCGGCACAGCATAAAGCATGGCAGGTCTGAAAATTTGTTTATAAATTAACAGTTTATTCTTGAGACAAAGTCTAGAATTCCTGTTTATAAGTGGATACAAACATTTAATATATTTGTTACATTTAACCTGGATACTTTCAATGTGATCCTTGTAAGTAAGGTTTTTGTCAAAAGCAAGTCCAAGATATTTCACTTGATCCTCCCACTTTAAATTTACCTCATTCATCTTTATAATGTGATGACTTTTTGGTTTAAGAAAATCAGCCCTTGGTTTGTGAGGGAAAATAATAAGTTGAGTTTTTGCAGCATTTGGAGTAATTTTCCATTCTTTCAAATAAGAATTGAAAATATCCAAGCTTTTTTGTAATCTTCTTGTGATGACACGAAGGCTTCTACCTTTGGCGGAGATGCTTGTATCATCAGCAAAAAGTGATTTCTGACATCCTGGGGGCAAATCAGGCAAGTCAGAAGTAAAAATATTGTATAAAATTGGACCCAAAATGCTTCCTTGAGGGACGCCGGCACGTACAGGTAGTTGATCAGATTTGCTGTTCTGATAACATACCTGCAGAGTACGATCCGTCAAATAATTTTGGATAATTTTCACGATATAAATCGGAAAATTAAACCTTTTTAATTTCGCAATCAAACCTTTATGCCAAACACTGTCAAATGCTTTTTCTATGTCTAGAAGAGCAGCGCCAGTAGAATAGCCCTCAGATTTGTTGCTTCGAATCAAATTTGAAACTCTCAACAACTGATGAGTAGTTGAATGCCCAAGGCGAAATCCAAACTGCTCATCAGCGAAAATTGAATTTTCATTAATGTGCGTCATCATTCTATTAAGAATTATTCTTTCGAATAATTTACTAATAGATGAAAGCAAACTAATGGGCCGATAGCTTGAAGCTTCGGCAGGATTTTTGTCCGGTTTCAAAATCGGAACTACTTTGGCATTTTTCCAACTACTGGGAAAATATGCCAAATCAAAACATTTGTTGCAAATTTTGACCAAGCTACTTAAAGTTGCTTCAGGTAATTTTTTAATTAAAATGTAAAAAATGCCATCCTCACCAGGGGCTTTCATATTTTTAAATTTTTTGATAATAGATTTTATTTCATTCAGATCTGTATTAAAAACTTCATCTGATGAAAATTCTTGATCAACAATATTCTGAAATTCTATTGAAATTTGATCTTCAATAGGACTCAAAACATTTAAGTTGAAATTATGAGCACTCTCAAACTGCTGAGCAAGTTTTTGAGCTTTCTCCCCATTAGTTAATAGAATATTATCACCATCTTTTAAAGAAGGGATTGGTTTTTGAGGTTTCTTAAGAACCTTTGAAAGTTTCCAAAAAGGTTTGGAATAAGGTTTAATTTGTTCGACATCTCTTGCGAACTTTTCATTTCGCAGGAGAGTGAATCTGTGGTCAATAACCTTTTGCAAATCTTTTTGAATTCGCTTCAGTGCAGGATCACGAGAACGTTGATACTGTCTTCGGCGAACATTTTTCAGACGAATCAGTAGCTGAAGATCGTCATCAATAATGGGAGAATCAAATTTGACTTGGACTTTAGGAATAGCAATATTCCTAGCTTCCAAAATTGCATTAGTTAAAGATTCCAAGGCTGAATCAATATCAGCTTTGGTTTCTAAAACAAAATCATGATTTAAATTGTTCTCAATATGATGCTGATACCTGTCCCAATTAGCTTTGTGGTAATTAAACACAGAACTATTGGGTCTGATAACTGCTTCATGAGAAAGTGAAAAAGTTACTGGAAGGTGATCAGAATCAAAATCAGCATGAGTCACTAAAGGACCACAATACTGACTTTGATTTGTCAAAACCAAATCAATTGTTGATGGATTTCTAACAGAAGAAAAGCAAGTTGGCCCATTCGGATATAAAACCGAATAAAGACCAGAAGTGCAATCTCTGAATAGAATTTTACCATTGGAATTTACTTTTGAATTATTCCAAGATTGGTGCTTGGCATTAAAATCACCGATGATCAAAAATCGAGATCTATGCCGAGTAAGTTTATTCAAGTCCCCTTTGAAATAATTTTTATTTTCCCCAGTGCATTGGAAAGGCAAATATGCAGCTGCAATCATAATTTTCCCAAAAGAAGTTTCAAGTTCAATGCCCAAACTTTCAATAACTTTTAACTTAAAGTCACGTAACGTGCTATAAGTCATACTACGGTGGATAACTATTGCAACTCCACCGCCATTTCGATTCATTCTGTTATTGGTTATAACTTTATAATCTGGATCACTTTTCAAATAAGTGCCAGTTTTTAAAAATGTTTCGGTTATAACAGCAACATGCACGTTATGAACTCGTAAAAAGTTGAAAAATTCATTTTCTTTCGCTTTTAAAGAGCGAGCATTAAAATTCATAATATTGATGGAATTACTTAGATCCATGATTAAACTTCAGGGTAAGAACAACATCATTCGCAAATTTTAATCCAATCTGGATAGCTTCCATCATGGATGTAGCATTACTCATTGTTTGAATCAAACCAAACAGTGAGTTTTGCAAAAAAGTCATTTTTTCAAACGTAACATCGCCGAGATCAGATGATCCCAAAGCGTTGCCAGCAGAAAAATTTTCAAATGAAATTTGAGGTACCTGCCCAATGTGAAAATTGGTAGAGGATTTAAAATTCGTGGAAGAACCCGAACCCGAAACGACGTTGGCATAAGAAATGCCATTGCTGTTACCTAACTTTTCCACGGTAGGGGTATTGTTCGAGTGAGACAGCACGAACGTTTGATTTAAAGATGCAGGTACAACCTGACTTTGAGAAAATTTCGGTTTGGATTTCGGCTGATGCTTAGCACGAGAATCCAAAACCTTTTTTCTGATGGGGCAATCCCAGAAATTTGATTTGTGATTTCCACCACAATTTGCACATTTAAATTGGGTGACTTCTTTCACGGGACAATTGTCCTTGTCGTGAGAAGAATCTCCGCAAACCATGCATTTTGGAACCATGGCGCAATGATCAGTACCGTGACCGAATGCCTGGCAACGCCGGCACTGGGTCAGATTCTGGCCATTACCGCCATGTTTCTTAAAATGCTCCCACTTTACCCGTACATGGAACAAAAACTGTACTTTGTCCAAAAGTTTCAAATTGTTGATTTCATTTCTGTTGAAATGAATCAGATAAAATTGTGAAGTCAAACCAAAGCGAGAAATATTCCCGTTTGATTTTTTCTTCATTGGTATTACTTGGGATGGGGCAAAGCCAAGCAACACCTTAAGTTCGTTTTTGATCTCATCCACCGACAAGTCGTTGGAGAGACCTTTCAGGACCGCCTTGAATGGACGAGCATTCTTGGTCTCATACGTGTAGAAATTGTGTTTGTGGTTTTTCAAATAACCAACAAAAGTTTGGTGATCTTGTAAAGATTCCGTCAACAAGCGACATTCTCCTCTTCGACCAAGCTGGAACGAAACCTTCAAATTGCAAGTTTCCTTGCAATTCTTCAGTTGCGTTCGAAAGCTGGCCAAATCGGAGACGGAAGTCACTACAATTGGCGGAGCCTTTACTCGTTTCTCGACGGCAGAAGGCTCAGTACGAGGAGAAGGATCCTTGTCAACAGTTTCGGATAAAACACCGAAACCGTTTGCCAATGGAATTGGAGGATTGACCTCACTTTCAGAATCAGAATCAGACCTCAGAAGAGGCTGTTTTCTTTTTCTGTTTCCGTTAGCCGGTTTAGCGTTCAAACGCTTCACCGACGTAACGATCAAATCTTCAGAAGATTTGCGTTTACCTTTGTTTTGACGCATTTTGCAAGCAAAGTTCTCTTAAAAAGATGGCTTTGTTTGTGAAATACAACAAAATTTCAGGTGGGGTTAGTCTTGAAAAGACTGTTTAGAATTTTGGAAAGTAACTCAGGTAGTCTTTAAAAAGACTGTGAATTTTGTTTGAAATAACTCTGAGCTTAGGTAGTAAAAAATACCGCAGCTCTAGTGTCCGTTCACCTCGAAGGTTCGCAAGACACTGATGAACGTTAATCTATGGGAGAAACAAAAGTAAGAGGATGCGCATGGTTGCTTATAAATGGGTGCGTATTAGGGTGCCCAGAATATAGGACTTTTTTTCCAAAACCTCGGTTCACAAGCTGATTATTGTTCCTTGACCTAATTTAGGACTCTGGGTCAAATATGAGCATAATCGGTCAACATTTTCCCATTGATACTCGAGGGTGAAGTTTGTATGGGAAAAATCGGAAAAATGTATGAAAAACCAATTGTTTTACGGTTTTGTCAGCAGGGCACGCTACTTTCATCCAAATATTCTCAAAAGTGAGATTCTTATTGGAAATTTAGTGTTCTACAACTTTGTACAACATTCCAAAGCTGTAAAACTCGTACGTGAAAAGTTATTAGCGATTTAAAAATGTCATTTTTGCATGAAAAACATTTTTTACCAACTTTAGGCTCGAGTATCAATCGGTTAATCTCAACCACTTTCGTTCAAAATTTACACAGATGCTTAAAATAACCCAAAAAACCATTGTCCGCTTGTGGAGCTGGGGGTTATTTTTTCTGGGCCCCCTCGTGCGCATGGTTGTTCAAAATCATTCCACAGCATTTATACTCAGATTTACAATGTTATTAATTGGTTAGGAATTCACTAAAATTAATTTCTGTTGATTGGAGCGCGTTCAGAGAACCCAAATCTATCATACCTTTACGAAACTTAAGCGTTTATTGACTTGAACTTGAATTGCATAAAAGTAAAATTTGTAATTTAAAAATTTTGATTGTTTGTTTTGGTATTTAAAAAATAATTTAGATATGTACCTCTCAGCAAAGTATAACTGTTCCACCTACATTAGGGCGTCCCAAAAAAAATGAAATGTGGTCAAAACTTCACTGCTCACCCCTAGAATGATAGATTAGGATGTCTGGAACAATGTTACCATACAACAACAAAAATCCCAAAAATGGTTTACAACTCGCTCGCGGAAATGAATGAAAAAAGTGCCTTTTTCGAGTATTTTTCAGAAATACACGTAACAAACATACTAAAGTCATTTAAATGTGGTCGCCTTGGGCTTCAAGTTATAGTTTTATGTATCCTGAACAAATTCCTGTATAGACATAGTTTATAAAAGCTTGGGGAGTTTTAGGGAGAAAAGTTTGTATTTCTTAGTGAAAACAATTCTTTTGGATATTTTAATTTTGATCGCTCAAAAACGATATTTGTTTATAACATTTTTTGAAACAACATGAGGTTTTCTCACAATTTGACGTAAACGACATATTTATAAGTACTGCTCTGTGATCTTCTCGATCTAAATGAACTTGTTTTATTCGAATGTACATGCCAAAAAATAAAATTTATTTTAATTTATGATTATTTGTCGTTTACGTCAAATTGTGAGAAAATCTCATGTTTTTTTGTCAAAAAATGTTATAAACAAATATTGTTTTTGAGCGATCAAAATAAAAATATCCAAAATATATGCCTTCCGGTTTTTAATCATAGTAGCCAGTGTTTTATGCTAAAAATGCTAATATACTGAGAATTTTGAAAACTCGTCGATTTTTGTTTACTAAAGTGCAAATATCTACCATTAAAATTTTTCTCCCTAAAACTCCCCAAGCTTTTATAGACTATGTCTATACAGGAATTTGTTCAGGGAAATTAAACTAAAATTTGAAGCCCAAGGCGACCAAATTTGAATGACTTTATTATGTTTGTTACGTGTATTTCTGAGAAATACTCGAAAAAGGCACATTTTTCATTCATTTCCGCGCGCGAGTTGTAAACCATTTTCGAGAATTTTTTATTGTATAGAAACATTGTTCCTGACATTCTTATCTATTATTCTAGGGGTGAGCACCGAAGTTTTGACCACTTTTCATTTTTTTGGGACAGCCTTCCCTACATTTCTGAATTTTATGTAGTATTTGAACTGAAATCGTTCTTTCAATTTGTAGTTCATAAAAAACTGATTAAAAAGACTCATTCTTGGTACAGTGACATTACTGCATTTCACCGTTATAAATAACACTTAAATAAAACATCATAATTTATCAAATCCTAAATACAAATCATAACTGATATGCCCTCAATTGCCTATGTCCCATAAAGTTAAAACAAATGTTAACACAAACATTAGCATTCTCCACGTGCACTCGCGTTGTTGGAACACGGCGATATGATAATTGGCAAAATGTGTTTGCCAATTTTGCCACCGCACGAGGACGAAACGTCTCGGGCCAATTCTGTCTGAAGAACCAAGCACCATAAATAAATCCCTCCTTGCAGGGATGAGCTATCACTGCCATCCTCTCCAACATCATCATAATCATCATCATCTTTCACGCAAATATTTGCGCGCGCCACATTTGCGCTCACGAGTCGGGAAAAGTCAAGGAAAAGTTATTATTACAATGCACGTTACCTTTCGCTGCGTGTACAATGTCTTTTGGGAAAGCAATGAAAGCAACAAAAACTCAAACAAGGAGCTTTTCTTTTGAATTTTCTCAAACCGTAGAAGAAAAAAAACCCGGAAAATATGAAAAGTAGCGTTATTAGAGCGGTTTTTCGCTGTTTGATGATTACCATGATTGCGATTACGAGGAATATAGGTACTAGCGTGAGTGGCTGGATTTTTTCTTCTTCCCCTCCCCCTCTCACGACTCAAGGGGAACGGCGGAAATTGATAATGACGGGAAAGCTAATAATTGTGGAGGAAAATTTATTGGATTATTATTCAAATGTGAAGTGCACGCGGGGGAGTGAGATGTGTGGGTGGGGAGGAGAGCATTCGCACGACAAGCAATTGCTCACTCACAGTGATGTGGGGAATAAAAAAAACTTGAGAACAGTTGATGTGAATAAAATAAAAAAAGGAGAAAAAAGCCAACCAGAGTTGAAACAATGGACCGACTGATTAGTCTGGAGAGACCGACCGAGAAGGACAATTGAAGCACGAAATGAGCATGAGGGATATATAAGCTGATGATGAAGGACGCTGGACGGTGCCGATTTCGGACAATAGCACTTCGTTATCTAACCAAAATGGTTTGGTAGGTATTCTTCTTTTCGATGCATCAGATGAAAAAAAATATCCTTTTGAAATTGAGATTGTTTAAACAATTATAATTCAAGATCAATTACAAAAAAGCAAAAAGTATCACAAAAGTCTAATTTAAAAAAAAAATGTTCAATATTTCAAGCATTTTTTGTAAAATGAAATACAGTGCAGCAAATTTGCTTCAAATATCTTCAAAATTGTTCCATTATTTCTTGCGTAATCATTTGATTGAAACTCGAGTGAAAACGAAAAGGTAACAAATTTAAATTTGATTATTCACTAATAAAACAAAAAACACTTAGATATTATCAGTTTATCTTAAAGTCATCCAAAAATCGACAAATTTACGCATAATATTTATAAAAAAATTACCTTTAAAATTAAAAATTTAAAAGAAATTAAAGATCAAGCATAATTTTTATTCTAAGCCCAACTTAAAATCACTTTTAAGTTTCGTCTCCAAATATTTTCCAGGAGACAAGGAGGCAAAGTAAAAATCCAGGCCAAAATTTCAACTTGCTTACTTGATTGCAAACTGTTTGATTTGATCAGAGAAAAAAAAATTGAAAATGTATTTTGACTGTATCCAAAATCGCAGATAAGGGCAAATTTTGTTAAATAATCAAAAGAGAAACTAAAAAATATGTTACAAAACAATATTGTCGAACTCGAGTTGTACATTGATCCAACAAGGATTACCGAGTTGGATAAATACGAAGAGTGCAATTCCAAAAAAATCTATCCGTTTTTTTATATTTCGATGCCGTCATGCTGTCATGTCGTACGTCGCTTTTCGACGTTCTGAGAAAAACGCGTTTTAATGTTTGACCTTGAATAAACAAAAACGAGAGCACGTAATGTAAACAATAAAAAACACATATTGTTTGGTTGACCATTCTGTGCATTGCCCCAAAGTTTGGTTGAATTTGGTTGCCAGAGTTTACGGCAGTCGAACTCGTACCTGTGTCAAACGCGTTCTGACCGGAAATCCCGTTGGCGAGTTGTCGCACTTACATCAATTTTCAGGCTGTGTCAAGATAGCACGAAAAGATTGAAACTTCTTTCAATAAGAAAAGTGACAACAATTTACGGAACTTTTTCGGTTTTTATGAAATATCTCAGGATTGAAATCGAATTTTGGGGATCTGTGAAGGTCAAAAGGTGAGGCATTGTGAGCTGCACAAAATGGCGTTCTTAACTCAATTTGGCCCAAAATACACGTACGACAAGTTAGCACGACGGCGACGATTTGGTTAATAATTATGGTAAATTCTGAACAAAAACTTTTTGTCCCCCGAATCCGAAGTCCGTTTTTTGATATCTCGTGACGGAGGGGCGGTACGACCCCTTCCATTTTTGAACATGCGAAAAAAGAGGTGTTTTTCAATAATTTGCAGCCTGAAACGGTGATGAGATAGAAATTTGGTGTCAAAGGGACTTTTATGTAAAATTGGACGTCCGAGTTGATGGCGTACTCAGAATTCCGAAAAAACGTATTTTTCATCGAAAAAAACACTAAAAAAGTTCTGAAAACTCGGCCATTTTCCGTTACTCAACTGAATAAAATATTGGAACATGTCATTTTGAGGGAAATTTAATGTAATTTTAGAATCTATATTAACCCAGAAGGCAATAATGTAATAATGTTCTACAAAGTTGTAGAGCAGACAATTACAAAAAAAAATTATAT
The DNA here is from genome assembly GCF_016801865.2 of Culex pipiens pallens. Classification (NCBI taxonomy): domain Eukaryota; kingdom Metazoa; phylum Arthropoda; class Insecta; order Diptera; family Culicidae; genus Culex; species Culex pipiens. The sequence continues at coordinate 121,162,015 of NC_068937.1, forward strand.
ATAAACAAATATTTTTCAAAATTTATGTAGCTCCTCGTTCGATCAATGGGTAATTTTCTACCAACTCACACGAAATCGGGAAATGTTGCCCTGACCCCTCCTTGATTTGCGTTAAACTTTGTCCTACGGGGTAACTTTTGTCCCTGATCACGAATCCGAGGTTCATTTTTTATATCTCGTGACGGAGGGGCGCTACGACCCCTTCCATTTTTGATCATGCGAAAAAAGAGGTGTTTTTCAATCATTTGCAGCCTGAAACGGTGATGAGATAGAAATTTGATGTCAAAGGGACTTTTATAAAATTGGACGAACCGACGTTTGGGTGATAACAACTCGAAAATTACAAGATATTTAATTTTAAGGGAAAAATTTTAAAACATAAAATTTTGATTTAGCTGAGTTGTTGCAGATTCAAAAAGTACTTTCAAGCACAAACAAGCAAAAACAACTATATAAAACAATTGGATTGTCTGGCTCATTCACAAGTTGTGGTAAATTTGCGGATTTGTTTTAAATGTTTTTAGAGATTTATTTCGTTAAAAAGTTATGTAAAGTTGCAAAATGTTGAACTTTTTTTCAATTTCTAGTTAGACACTACGATTTGATTTATTTTTTCTCCAAAATTTCGCTTCCCAATCATTGCCCAATATTTTTCCACGTGAACCATATCACTTCACAGTGCACACGTGTTAACGCTTGGTTGGCACGGTTGCCAATTCAAAGCATTATTTTTTTTTGTTCTCCACCGTTCCATTACCAACCATCAATCCTCCTCAAAGCATCCACGTGTGTGACCAGCGAGTGCAAACCAGGGTCGCCGCGCCAGGACGTGTGTGCAAAAACCAGCAGCCAAAAGATCAAAAATTCTTCGCGCTTGGCAGCGTCCAATAACAAATCTCGAGGACACAAACTCGGCTGGAAAAAGGGGTCCAACTGTTTGCCAGGAAAAAGGGCCTGGTTTTTTGGACGGTAGATTTTATTGCAAAAAAAAAAGAATTTTTGGTGGATTTTCCCATTGCTTTGATGTCGTTGACTGCTTTCGGAGCGTGATTTTTGTTTATTATTGTGATTGAGATGGCTTTTTTACCAGTGAAAACCACACTTTGATCTCGAGCTGGTTGTCCAAAAATGAACTGCCGACTCAATTAGCTGGATTTTCCTACGGACGAATGTGTAAACACTCGACGACGTCGACGAAAATCCCTCGCAATGTGATGTAATAATCGTAAAATTCAATCACCCACTTGAGCCGGAAGCCTACCGTAAGGGGCGTAAGAAACTACCATCCCCCCGAAGGTATGCAAAAACTAGCGGGCGCGCTCGTTCGCGTGTGCCGTTGACAGTAACGATCGCTGGAAGAACATGATTTAGCTGGAGAGGCCACACCGTGTGCCGCCACTTGTCGGCGCGATTTCCGCAAGCTTATCTTTCCGCCTAAGAAGCTGATTCTGTCATATTCTTACGGAGGGATTTACCTCCACTTGACGGTGGCATACTTTACGGCGTGTCGACGCCACACATGCGACTCCCAGAACAAGGCAACATCACATTACTTTGAATGTCTTTTTCCGCCGCCTTCACGAAGGGGAAATCTCCAAGGGAAAAACCTCAGGAATCACAAGCACATATGGTTGATGATGTGCTGCGATATTGTGGTTTTGAAAGTCGGCGGTGAAAGTCGTTAGCGTCATCAAAAACGTATGTTTATACCTCGTTCCTCACCTCCCGTCAATGTTCTCGCGGGGGTGGCGATATTATCGTTATCAACATGCCAAAAAGTGCACCACAGTTCGGGGATTTTCTGAGCAGGGCAATCACTTTTAACGACGGCGCGTTTGTGCGGTGAAATATTTCGGTTTGACGGGATTTATCGATATTTGAAATTGATGATATGCAGCGGATTATGGTGATCGCTTGCGAAAGAGTTTTTTTTTTTTTTTGAGTGGGTTTGATGCGTCCCTGGAGTCGGTTTAAAGGGGGTTTTAATGTGACGTGTTACAAATAGCTTTTTTGACATACATTAGAAATCAAATGGATGGAAATGGAAAAAAAATGAATATGTCAAGGGGTTTCCAGCATCAAGAGCAACTGACCATTCCGAATTGAACTACCGTAAACCGGGGTAACATTGATAGAATTTGACTAAAATGGAATCGCAGAACTCAAATTTTATGTTTAATGTAAGAAAATAAAAAAAAATTTCGTAGTTCGATTATCCGAAGCCCCATACAAACCTTCGGGTGATCAAAACTTCGAATAATCGAGGCTTCGGATAATCGAGTCTGGACTATACCATCACATAGATTGTTTTTTTTAAGAAAAAGAACATTGTTTTTTATTTAATTAACTAAGTTTATTTGCTTTGGTTTACTCATGATTTTGGCCTCAATTTTTTTTAAATTAGTTTTGCTAATCGAGTTATTTCAAACCAAATTTGAAGCACGGGTTATTTTTTTCAACATTTTACACGCAATTTTATTCTGTTGAAAATTTCGAGATGGCATGATATTACTGCATAGCTGCCAACATATATTATGAAACAGTGTTTATTATCCGCGCTGCACCAAACCGAAGTGCGCATCACTTCTGTTGCGCGAAAAAATCTGTTGCGCCGAACAAAAATGTTGTGATTTTTGGTTAGCGTGTACATTAGCCTGTGGCGCAACAGGTTTGACAGGTTGCGCTCGTATTTTGATTTTTGTCTGCTTTTACAATACAAGGCTTTAACTGATACATTCTGAATCCGTTTACACTGTTTTCGAAGGTAACCTAAACTTTATTGCTTTGTCATAAAGAATACGCAAATGATTGCAAACTTTTTTTTCATGTTTTAAATCCAATATGTTTCTAGAATTTTCGTAAGAATTGGAAAAAATGATATAAGTTTTGAAAGAAATTTATTTTCACAAGATTTTAAATTGGTTAACCTGGTTTTTCCACTATTTTGGCAAGGCTGTTCAATTTGTTTTAAATATTTAAAAAGTTTAAATACTTTAAATACTTTAAATACTTTAAATACTTTAAATACTTTAAATACTTTAAATACTTTAAATACTTTAAATACTTTAAATACTTTAAATACTTTAAGTACTTTAAATCCTTTAAATACTTTAAATACTTTAAATACTTTAAATACTTTAAATACTTTAAATACTTTAAATACTTTAAATACTTTAAGTACTTTAAATACTTTAAATACTTTAAATACTTTAAATACTTTAAATACTTTAAATACTTTAAATACTTTAAATACTTTAAATACTTTAAATACTTTAAATACTTTAAATACTTTAAATACTTTAAATACTTTAAATACTTTAAATACTTTAAATACTTTAAATACTTTAAATACTTTAGATACTTTAAATACTTTAAATACTTTAAATACTTTAAATACTTTAAATACTTTAAATACTTTAAATACTTTAAATACTTTAAATACTTTAAATACTTTAAATACTTTAAATACTTTAAATACTTTAAATACTTTAAATACTTTAAATACTTTAAATACTTTAAATACTTTAAATACTTTGAATACTTTAAATACTTTAAATACTTTAAATACTTTAAATACTTTAAATACTTTAAATACTTTAAATACTTTAAATACTTTAAATACTTTAAATACTTTAAATACTTTAAAAACTTTAAATACTTTAAATACTTTAAATACTTTAAATACTTTAAATACTTTAAATACTTTAAATACTTTAAATACTTTAAATACTTTAAATACTTTAAATACTTTAAATACTTTAAATACTTTAAATACTTTAAATACTTTAAATACTTTAAATGCTTTAAATACTTTAAATTCTTTAAATACTTTAAATACTTTAAATACTTTGAATACTTTGAATACTTTTAATACTTTCGCTGCGAAAAGTACTTTAGATACTCTTAATTCATTAAATACATTAATTAAATCTTAAATAAAATAATTAAAATTAAGATACAAAAAAAGTCATAAAATACTTGGATGCAATTTTGAACAAGCCTGCTGTAGAAAAAAAAAGCAATGTGACACTAGATACCAATTATTATTTATGAAAATATCTTTGTTCCCTTAGGGTCTTTTCCGATTGGTGGTCCTTAAATTCAAAATTTGTTAAAAGCCAAAAAGAGCCTTATTTAATTATAGTTACAAAAAACGTTATGCAATGTATTCTTAATAGTTGAAAAACAAAATTAATTCAGAAAATTATGATGATTTATTTATCAACAAAATACTTAATTGAACTTTTTTCTGTGACGGATGTTTAAATTTCGGTAAGTTTGGTAAGTTTCGGCGCAAAATGTGCAGATCAGATGCCGAACATACTACCACAAAAAGTATGAAAAAATTAAAAGTTTCAAAACATTAAAAAATTCTAAATACGAAACGAAACTATTGGCACTACGCCCCCCGGGGCATGGCCTTCCTCTAACGTGGGATTTCTGCTCCAGCGCCTCTGACGAGACAGGAGAAACCGGGACCGACGTTTTACTTCACCATCCGATAGAAGCTCAGTGGATAAGGCGGGAATCGAACCCGCGTCTCATAGCATCATCGGGATCGGCAGCCGAAGCCGCTACCCCTGCGCCACGAGACCCACAAATTCTAAATACATACGTGCAAAAACGTGAGAACAGTATACACCTTACTGCACATTTTGCGCCGAAACTTATATTTATACCGAAATTCAAACGTCCGTCACAGAAAAAAGTTCAAAATTCCTCGATAGTTTGTATAAAGAACTCCATAATTTCGAACCATAATGAGTCAAAAAACGACGTACGCTTAGCAAATAAATGCTGACTACATGACGCCTCCTCATTTAAAGTTTTAACTAATTCATATGTAAAGCAATGCTTTTTCTCCTTCCTTGAACGACTAACGCCTCCAGGACAGACAGCTTCTCTTTGACTAACATGACACCCACATCTTTTCCCGCTCGTGTTCCTTCTTTCGCGCCAGTCATTTGACAGGTTGAATTTTCGACTGTTTGCGAAGCAGGTCTACATTTATCTCGATAACACGACTGTTAATTATACTGAACGCGAAGTTCGTGAAGGCATTCGTACTTGCTTTTTTTTGCCTCTAATTTTCCACCCAAAAACATCAACCAGGGGTTAACGAGGCGAAAGGGCAACGAGAAAACACGTGGTTTAACCCTTTTCCAACCCATCCTTCTAGACCCACGTGTTACTTTCGAATTTCAAACCCCTTTCCTCTTGTGAGCGTGGCGAGGAGTAGGTTTTTATCTTTCTTTGTGTGATAAATTTGGCGCTCTTTTTCACGCCTCGGAGCACTCCCACCATACGCGTGAAGCGTCGCGGTTTCAACGGTTGAGTGGCGTCGCGACGCCGTTCCACACACGTGGAATCGAATGCGAGAAAAAATGAATAATTTATTGGGATGCTGATGCTTCTAACGCGGGGTGTGATAATTTATTGGTTAGTTTGGGCTGATATGGGAGTCTCCTGGTGCGGGAAAAGTTTGGGAATTTAAGCCGCTGCGGAGGGCAATTAATCGTAAATTTTTAATTTTGGCTGGGACGAGTGGTGGATTTGGAACTATTTTGGGGACTGATGAATAGAACTTAGAATGACTTATGTACAGATAGACAACGCATTTTTTTTTAGTTTTTGAGGATTCCTTAAAGTTTTAAAGTTTGAATTGTACAGAGATTCTTTTCTTTAAGTGACATGAAATTCTTTTCAATATTTTCCAATTTGAAAACTTTTTTCCTTTAATTATTTATTATTATTATTTTTTAACATTAGAAAAGAAGAGTTTTTTTTTAAAGTATGTGTAGTCTGAAATTGTAATTATTTCCTAATTTTATGTCAAATTGGATGTCCGAATAAAAAACTATACAAATTATTGCAAAAATAGATTTAAAAACTTCTGAAGGAAAATTTAATGTACTTTTAGAATCTGCAAAAAACAGAAAGTTTTTTTTGTAGAGCAAAAAATTTCATTTTAAAGCTTAGTGTTTTATATAACCCCCTGGCCCCAGAATGAATCACACCAGCTTCCGTAATAATTAACACATTTTTAGGATTTCTAGCTCCGGAAATATATAGCCTGCTGTTTTTGCAGCGCAGCATCCTGCCCATCCTCCTCTTTCTCGTAAAGGATCACAAAGTTAATTAACACAAATAAATAAAACAAACATCCAGCGTTGCTCTTTCGCGGTTCCGCACCGCTAAACTCCCGGACTTTCATCGAATAAATTAAAAACCCCCGGCGAGATAACCCTTTTTCCGGCCAAAATTTACGTAGCCATCAGGCCTCTCAGCTTTTACGGCTTTATCAGTCTCGAAAGCGAAACTGGTGCAAATCACATTTTGAAATCCTTTTAATCAGCATGAGTTTCCGAGGGATAATTTAAGCGGCCAACAGGGCCGATAATCGAGCTCGTAACTCGCGCGCCCTTATCGGAGATTCCGCGGGACGGGGTCTGCCGCGGATCAGCGCCCGCGGTTTATGGGCCGATTAATTCGGGAATCTCTGAAGAAGTCAACCGAGCGAAAAGGGTTTGTGGAATTACATTCATTCGGAACATGTTGAATTGTTCCGACCTTCAGCTCTTCCTGGGAAGTTGAAAATTTTCCTTTACTTGCAACTGAGAAATTACTGGAAATAAGTTTTGTACCATCGAGTCGTAAGAATCGTTTACCCGGAATTGGTTCATATCAAGTGGTCATGCGAAAGTTTCCAGCTGCTTTCTGCAGATTTCAGCAATCTCGCTGACTCATGATCAGAAATAGATTTCGCGAACTCGTTATAAAGACATCCGTCAACGAATTACATCCATAACCAGTCAATCCACGATGGAAGACGCCAAGTTCCTTGCCGTGCTGTCGCTCGTCCGCCGTTCTCTGCGGATCGTGGGTGCGGACATTTTTGAGGAAAATTGGCGCCCAAATTTGCTGACTTTCCTGACGCTGGTTTCGATTTCTTTCTTTCCGTACATGGACTTGAGCTTCATGCTACAGCATACGGATTCGTTCAACCTGGTCTTCGAGGGAATATCCGTACTGGTCGCTGGACTCGATGCCTGGTTCGGACTGGTGGAGATCATCGTAAACCGGAAGGCGTGGGTCGCGCTCATGAAAGACGTCTCAAGTCGAAGATCTATGTACAAGTCGGCGAAGATCTCCGCGTTGTTTGACGAGTACTACGAACGGAACATCATGTTCTGCAAATTCCTGTACGGTGTGTACATGTCGACGTTCTCGTACTTTTTGCTTCCAGCGATTTTGCCCGATCCGGGTAAGTATAATCTACCGATACCAGCTACCATTCCTCACCTGGTGCCCGATACCAACAAGTTGTACTGGGTAATCTTCCTGATCCAGCTTTTAATGGTCGGCATTGCCCAGCATGTCCTGATCGCGCAATGTTCCTCGCTGATCATCGGGATCATGTCCGCTTGCTGTCAGATTCGAGCCCTGAAGATCAAGCTGGAAGATCTGAACGAGCAGATCAATGACCCGTCTGTCAAGCCGGACACCGTCCACGAATCCCTCGGTGAAATCATCTACCTTCACGCCTCTACCAAGGATTACATCCGGCTTTTGCAGCGCAAGGCAGCGATCGTCTACCTTTCGGTGTTTGTGACCTGCGGTGGCATCGTGTGCTCCTGTCTGAACGTGATCGCCGAGGATCTGTTCAACTCGGCCAACGCGCTCATGCTCGCCGGGACGTTCTCCGTGCTGGTCCACTGCTTCTTCGGCAACACGCTGCTGATCGAGAACGATAGCCTGCCGGATGCGATCTACGCGATCGATTGGTACAAGCTCCCTTTGGTGGATCAAAAGGCGTTCAAGTTCTTGCTGGCTAACGCTCAACCTGACGCGGCCCTGCACGGAATCCTGATGCCGTTGAACATGGGAACGTTCATATCGATCATGAAGGGCGCGTTTTCATACTACTCGATCCTCAGCAAGGAGAAGGCCAAGTAAGAGCCTTTAGACCGTTAGTCGTTATAGTTACACTGTTATTAATAAAATTTCGCAGCAAAGTTCCTAGCATTTTCCATTGTATCAAGAACGTAGCAGTAGTGAAATTCCAAATTTGTTATAAGCTAACAAGGTTACCAACTTTAAATTTTAACTCAAAACACGCACAGTTTGACACCGATTGTTATCAGACCATCAAGGCCAAATTCGAGTACTCTTCTCTACTCTACTCTACTCTACTCTACTCTACTCTACTCTACTCTACTCTACTCTACTCTACTCTACTCTACTCTACTCTACTCTACTCTATTCTACTCTACTCTACTCTACTCTACTCTACTCTACTCTACTCTACTCTACTCTACTCTACTCTACTCTACTCTACTCTACTCTACTCTACTCTACTCTACTCTACTCTACTCTACTCTACTCTACTCTACTCTACTCTACTCTACTCTACTCTACTCTACTCTACTCTACTCTACTCTATTCTACTCTACTCTACTTACTAACTTAAAATGAACGTCCATAAACTGTTTAACTAAAGACTCTTGAATCACCGTTCCATCCCCTTCCAATTCCAATGATCCTCATCCACACCGCATTGAAACTGCAAACCTTATTGATGACAAAACACCCCTGAGTTCGTCCCGTACCGTCCCCAGGCACAGATCATTAACCGATAATAATCAATCAACGGCTCAATGAAGCGTACGCTCGGAGAATCTTCCGCCTTTTCTCCGACGTCACCGAACCTTGACCGACGGACGGTCGGTCACCCATCCATCCGGGCATCGCATCGCGGAAGCGAAATTGAAATCGAACTGTCAAAACATGTAAACACAAGTGATTTTTTTTTTGTTTCGTTGTACTTTTTTGGTTGCGGAAAGGTTGACTGCTGACGCGTGTGGGACATTAGATGGGTGCGTGTGAGTGAGTGAGTGAAAGCACTCGTCACGCATCACATATCACTCATCATTTTTGCTCACGCACCAGGATCTCATAAATGGGTGTATTGTTCGGGCGTTCGTGCGGCCTGCTGTGATTGTCTCGAAGGGGACATAAATAAAATTGAAAATGTGAAAAATTGAGGAAATATTATTTACACACGTGGTGGTGTATCGTCGCAAACGAGCGGCTTTGAATGACATTTATCTTTGAGAAAATTGCTTTTTTTAACGGGCTTTGGATCATTGAGAACGGGAAACAGTTTTGTTTTAAAAAATCAATATCTTTAAAAAGCTTTCTGGTGCAAAGCAAACCCCTATACAAAATATGCCAAAGTTTAGCTTGTAAGGCCGACATAAACATGAAACGGCTTGATTGTTTTTGTTTTGCATGCTGAGAACTCAGCATTATTTTGGCAGACGAAACGCTTTGGAACAGGAACTATTGATAGATCAAAAAAAAGAAAAAAAATAGACACACCGTCAACTGACGCATCGAGACTACAGTCTATGTAGGGAAAACAGTTTTTAAGGAATTTAAAAGCTTCAAATTATTAATCAAAAATATCAAAATATAGATCAATAACCTGGTCCCAATTCGCCCCATGTGTCCCGATTCACCCCAGATGACGGCACGCATTAAACATGCACATACACATTTCAAAACTTATTTTTTAGATTTAAGAATAATGCAAATAGACGAAGTTCATTCCATTCCTCGTAAAAAGATTCCCTTAACCACTGGGAAAACTTTTCCAATTTTCTTATTAATCGTTTTTTATAACATTTCACGAATGATCGAAATCGAAAGACGCTCTTCCACAACATCTTAAGGCAGACTTGCATTTCCAAATTTCCAGTTAATGAGTACCTTACCCACTTTAGGCTTCCTCGAAAAAAAAACGTCCCAGCAGGGGAGTGACACTCAAAAAATGTATTACGTTTATTGCCCAATAAGCGTTCGTTCCCCACTCATTTATTTCCAAATTTTATTTTCATGATTTCCATCAATAAATCTGGACAATATTGCCTGCTCCACACCGCGCCAATTCAGAGACAATCGTGAGGATTTTCCGCGCCCCTGTCAGAATCACCGGATGGCCGGAAGACGCGGAACGGTGGATTTTCTACCCGGCACTCAAAAGAATAAATAATAAGCATTTCCTGGTTGACTTTTTACTGGGGAAAGTGCGTCGATTCGCGGCATCGGTGAAAATCGGTGGCGATACACTCTAAATTTTAAATTGTCGGTGGTTTGCATAGTATTTAAAAAAAACAATGTTTTAACTCGACATCTGTCAAACTTGACGTCAGAAATTCCGTCAGAAACAAAAACCGCCTAGTTTCATTTTATCGTGTAGCCGCGTTTTAAAACTTCTTCAACCGCGTGCTCACGGTAGCGGAAAGGAATTCAATTACGAATTCAGGACAAATCTATTAAATTTTACGATAATGTACATCCTTTCTGGTGCTGCTCTGCTGGTGGTTTTCCCCCGTCCTTTGATGGTGCAAAATCTAGCAAAAAAAGAAATCCCTGGCCCATTGTTGAAAGATGATGCCGCCGCGCGAGGGGATAATCTTTGATGGGAGATGTTGGCCAGCTCGGCAAGGTTGAAAGAGATGGGAAGCATTATCTGCGAGGTAATATTTCATTTTAAATTTTAAAAATCACCGATATATTTGTGCCAAAACGTGCACTCCGGTACGCGAAATTGTGCGCTCCAAAGCCGCCAGATATTGCTTTTCTTTCATCAATATTACAGTGGAGATAAATCGGAAGTAAATCCCTCTCGATTTTTCCTCCCTATTTCGGCGGGGTTTTGCTAGGTTAGGAAGATTTTGCCCAACAAAAGATGACAGTTTTGAGCAAGAAAAGCCGAGAGTTATTATTCTTCAATTTGGGATTTGCTTTATATCGGTTCGAGATGCGTAGTAATGAATAATTTTAAGAGCACATATAAGGAAAACTACATCAAAGAACAAATTAATTTATGTAAATGAGGATACTTTTGAAAGAAAACTATTGTGGAGATGGAAACTACACCCTCATCTAAAAACATTCAGTTTGCGTCAAAACCAAACTTACTCAAGAATAAGTTCAGATGCCACACGTCAGATTCAGTGAATTTGCGATAAATTCTTTGAGAAATACTCGCAAATCAATAAAATGGTCGAATTATGATTGTGCGTGTACGCGTTCAAATTGCCAGAGTGACAGTTTAACATATTGCCAGTTTGACATATTGACATTATGACAGTTTAACATATTGATAGTTTGGCATATTGACAGTTTGACATATTGACAGTTTGAAAGATTGAAAGTTTGACCGATTGACAGATGACACCACATCAGTACTTTACCGTAATTATCAAGACCTCTAACAATAACATTACCCACCAAGTATATTCTTGACTTGAAACCAAAACCTTCAAAAACGTTGTCTAATACAACCTATTTGCTCTCTCCACCCTCAACAAAAGCCCAAGATTATCACTTCATTTCGCCCTTACTCCTAATCACATATCGTCTATCACTCGCTGAATCCGCCGGAGAAAAGGCAAAACGTCAAAAGTGAGATGATTATGTTTACTTTAATGACAAGTCATTAATAAACATACCGCACGCCACACCGTGACGTCGCGCCGTCTTTCCGTCAGTTACATGACAAGTCCTAAGCCTGCCTGGATTTGCCGTCGCGGAAGAGCAAATTAAAAGCAAATAATCCGGTTGGCGTGGCGTGGATTTGCCGGTGATTTCTGGAACGATGTCTTTCCGCGAGGAAAGGTGTTATTTGTTTACAATTAGGTTATGAGAAACTGCGATATTAAACACAACATTCCCGAGTGCCTCTGACGGCACATTGTTGTGACAGCTACTCTGCTTTTTTTTCTTTGCGATCCTGATTTGAACTAATTTGTTTGATATTTTTTCAATTTATTAAAAAAGCAGTGTCACTGGAACTTTTTTTTCTCAATTTAAAATAACCCCTTTTGTCATGCCCAAATTAGGGTACAAAGAAAGGGGTTAAATGCAAATCAGTGACTACCCGGAGCAGATCAGATGTCACCCCGTGACGGAAGGGGTAAAAAAAAGGTTAAGGAGCTACTTCTAAGATGCCGCTTCGGAGCAGATGGTCGCAATTTTTATCACTTTTTCAAAGGAAATTTTATGTTTTCATTATGGCACCTTTGACAGTTTCCGAAATTGGGAATAATACATGCTTTTTTTAAACTGTCAAAGTAGACAATAGATTGACAGTTTGGCAGATTGAAAAAATAATGACACAGAACTAGACATAGAAGAACTTCTACGTGCCAAAAATCTCTTTTTTAAAACTTTTGGGTCCTAGATGAATCATCTTAGATCACCGTGCTTCAAGCTGTCCACAACTATTTTAATGTCAACAATAAACCACTTTTACTGCCGCACAAAACAGACATTCCACCACGTGGTCGTACGCTACTGTCCTCTAGAGGACAGAATAAAACGTCTTCATTTAATCCCGCAACCGGTCGTAATTTGCGCGATTTGAAAAGGAATTTTTAATTACGCACGTGGTACTGGTTGTCCCCTAGATGGCGGTAAAAGCCTACTTTGTCCGCGCGGAAATGTTTTGACATTAATCAAATTAGATTGATCCTTTTTTTCGCCCGGCTAAGGAGGCCTACTGGGATGAGTCTCATTAACCACGGACGATAAAATTCGAATAAAATTTTTCCACTCTGGTTTCGCGGCGTGGACATCCGCGGGGCCGTCAAGAAGAAAGCGAGCCCGAGTAATTAAATCAATCTCATTTGAATTCCTTCCGTTATGGCGAACCGTCGTAAAATCTTATTTATGTCAGAGGCTTTTTTTTTGCTGTTGCTTGTTTCACTCAAATTTCAAAAGGAAAAAGCGTAATTCACAATCTTGTTAATCGGAATTATCCTGATCACTCCTAGGAGAAGAGGTTTTTTCCTCCTCTGAGCGACCCCTCGTTAAACCTGTAAAACCATGACGGTTGAGTGTATGGTGAGGCTTTTTTTTCTTGCCTGAGCAAAATAAATTGCAGTATTATGTGCGTTTAATTACAGGACGAATTGATGGCACACGGACGACGACGTCGAGACGCCACTTGAGAATATGCCCGAAAATTACACAATTTTAATGGGCGACGATTAAAAGCTATAGACGGAAGGAAGGTATCCTTAATTTTTTTCGGAATGAATTGAAAAATAAAGACGTTTGGTTCAAAGTCTGCCATTATGGCTTACGACTGAAATATCTTTAAAACGCTATAATAAGTTCTGTTTGCAAGAATCAGGTAGATCTACTAAACGTGTAACTGACAGTTATCTCACTACACCATTATGGCATCCACTGTAAAACTTAAATCCTCATTCCTCCAAAAACAACCTTTCTTTTTCAATTCACTCGAGCATAAACACACAGATAACCCAGGTCCGAAACTCACTCCACTGTCGCAAAATTGAAAACAAATCCCGAATATTATTTATTCGCAAAAAATGCTAACAACGTGCCATTTATTTACTCCTTTTGCGCACACGTTGGTTCCACTCTCTTATCGCAGAGGAAAAGTTGGATTTTTCCAGCTCATGAAGTGCAAGTGTCGGCGATGGAACGAGAAAAACTGGTCCCCAGGGATTTACCGTTCGGTTTATGAAAAACGGCTCCACGTGGGAGACTGTCTAAATCAATACCATCTTTCAATAAGCTAGATTTAGCTTGGCAATAAATCAGTTGGGCTTGGAATTCATTTCTTTTGTATAATGGATCGGGTTTTTGAAAGGTCATGTGTGAGAATTTTGAAGCATTGACAAAGTAACAAACCGTTCAAGACCGTTTATTTTAAACTTGTTGGCGTTTTATTAAAATATTAGATATTGTTCAACAAACTCGGAAAACTAACCTAACAAGCTAATCAAACGAGTCAAGTGTAAAACTTATTCATGACTCGTTTTATAGCAACCTCAGCATTGTTTTACCAACCGAATCACTGAAGTCAACCGCGAAATGTGCCTCGCCAGCGACCCCTTTCCGAAACTTTCCACTCATTTCCCTCTGGCATCAAATTCCGCGGAAATGTCACCCGCGGTTTGTCCTATGCCGACACTTTCCTTCCTGGCCGTAATGAAAACTTTTAATTACGATTTCAACCACCCGTATCCCCGTCCAATTCCGTGGGCCCACGCCATAAAATCAGATCTGATTACAAATCGCGGTGACAGCGAGTGTCCACCCCCTCGTGCGTGCGCCTTTCGTTTTTGACAGCTCCGAGGGGCTTGTCACACGCGTTTCGTTTCCTTAAAACTGACGCCTCATCAAACCAAACGGGAGTGAATTTATAATGAGCGCGCCAATATTTGGTTAACCAATTTGTGTCACTTGGAATGGACGCGTGGGTAACCCTTTTCGAAGGGCTTGCCATCTCAGTGAAAGTGCAAACAAAACCATAAAGATCTGGCGGAAATATGATGCCACTTTGAAATCACGACGGAAAAAAGGTGCCAAAAGGGTTGAAGAGGCTGTCAAAGCCAGGAATCGGAGCTGTTGTGTTAGAAAAAAGGAGGAAGGCCGAGAGGGGGGTTCAGGCAAATAATGGTAATGAAATAAAGTCGCAATAACGATGAAGACGACATGATTGCGTTACAGTTTATAACCGGAGTCAAAACGTGAGCTGATGTAATCCACAAATTAAGACACTGATTTTAAGGAGGGCTTGTTTTGTTAGCTAAAAAGCTAACCTTTAGGAAAAAATGTTTCAAATAGCTGTTCCAAATACAGTCGACTCTCTGGTTATCAATATCCAAGGGACCGTCGAGGAAGAGAATCATCACTTTACAGAACGATGCAAAATGAAGACTTGATTGAAAATATGTTTTTCTTGGTACCCAGCTATGGGAGGGAATCATGGCAACGTCCAGCAAACAAAAACAAACTAATGTCAAACACCCTTCAAAGCTTCGTTTCGCAAAGAAAAATGTCTATGCAAGCCATGAGATAGTGACAATATTGACACCCGGAAGAGATTTTTAAAGCAAACAGAATCCAAGGGACCGTCGAGGAAGAGATCCTTCAAGCAAGAGAAAATATCGAGGAATAAAGCCAATCGAAGTATGCAGTTTGAAGTTCAGTCCCTTCATCTTCACCTTCATCGATAGATGGAGCAATATTGATATCGAGAAGATCGACAGCCAGAGAGTCGACTGTAGCAGTGTTTATTGATGATACTTACATACCTTACCCAACATAAAAAAATACTCTATTTTGAATAAATCTTAATTAGGGCAATATTCCTATATTTTTTCTAAGTTAAAGTTATATTTTAACGTTATTTTATTTCAGAAATTTGATAATTTTAACAAAGATTTTAAGGCCCTATTTAACTATTAAAAAAACAATATCTCGACGTCATCGTGCTATCTTGTCGCACCCACCATTTCGACGTTCCGAGAAAAACTGTTTTTAATGTTTGACCTTGAATAAACAAAAACGAAAGCACGCAATGCAAACAATAACAAACAAACAATGTCCCGAAGTTTGATTGAAGTTAGTTGCCAGAGTCCCGAGTTATAATTACACATGTTTACGGTAGTCTAACGTGCGTCAAACGCGTTCTGACCTGAAATCCCTTTGGACAGTTGTCGCACTTACATCAATTTTCAGGGAGTGACAAGATAGCACGACAAGATTGAAACTACTTTCAAATGTAAAGTGACAAAAATGCACGGAGTTTTTTCGGATTTCGTTGAATATCTCAAGATTGAAATCCAAATCGGGGATCTGTGAAGGTCAAAAGGTGAGCTGCACAAAATGACGTATTCAACTCAATTCGGCTCAAAATGCACGTACGACAAGTTAGCACGACGGCGACGATCTGAAAGCATACAAATATCGAAAACAATCCAAGCATATCGCTATCATCTGTGCAAACAAACAAATTAATTAGAACACCCCGAATAAATTCATAACCCAATCGTTGGCACTACCCTTTTCTGTTTACAACAGTTGTAAATCCAGAACACAAAGGATTTATTCGTGTCCCCTATTTTCTCGTAACAAAAGTAAACAAACTTTCACTTCCGCCAAACTGTCACCGGGAAAAACTTGTTAGTAAACAAAGCGAAGCAATAGCCCTGCAGAGCTGCCAAACTGTAATCAAAGTTGGCATCGTAAGATTCCCTCTTCAAGGAATTCTCCTTCCAAGAAAAAAGCCGAAAGTCAAGGACCACTTGATTGAATTTCCGGCGGAGCCTTCCGCGACGCCTACTGCGACGACATAAATCTCCCGCCCGGAAGCCGCACTGACTTATTGCTTAAGAATCGCTGATTGGAATTTCCAACAATGAGCCCTGCGTTCGCAATATGTGTCCCATCCCAAGACATCTCAATGAGAAAGAAAGTGGAGAAGAATGGAATTATTCGATTATTTATTTATTTCGCGAAAAGACGGGAAACTATACTTTTCCACCGAATCAAAAGAAGATAAATCTGAGTCGAGGACAAGACACCAGCCCAGCAGATTGCTCACTCCTGTCTGGCTATCCGCAAGCAATAAGGTGGCAGCACGGTTTGATTTATGCCGCGCTCGAGTGCCTAATTCAGGCAGTGGTGCCAAACGTGGAGGAGAAACTTTTTTCGTAGGGGAAGGGGAGGTAGGCAATTTGGTTTGGTGACATGTCCTTAAGCCTTGGATGTCTCCGAAGGAATTTCAATCAGTGCTAAAATTGAAAAGAAAAAATACGAAACAAATTAGTGCCGATTTATAAGTCAAGCGGAAACGTAGAAAAAATAAAAAAAAACAAAGGAAAGGGGTGCCAACTGCATGCACCAACTGTTACCATTCAACCCTTTAGCTTGTGCAAAGAAAATCAACATAAAAAATACTCTGCTTGATACTAATTAGCAATTCTACGCCACCTTTTTCTCGAATAAATCATATCTGCTTCTGTTTTGATTCAGATTTAGACTATTTTTTCTAGCTTGAAGGTGATTTGCATACAGATTGACTTCTTTTAAATTTTCTTGTGTTCTTGTTTTAAAATGGAGGAGATCAGTGTATGAAGAAATGTTACACTTCTAAGCATTTTGCACAAAAAAAAATAATTTGCGCAAAATGCCCATTATAAAAAAAAATTTGTGGATTGTTTTGATATAATTAACCAAGTTTTGATATATTTGGGTTGCATCTCTAAACGATTGGGGTGAATTTTCATACTTCTCTCACCCCATATGTCATCATCCAATTTCTCCGCAAAACACATGCACTTTACAATCCCTATAATTTAAAATTTGCCCAATCTAATCTAATCCATGTGGCCAACAAACGTCAAACCACCGCAATTGAATTTCCGCTCGTCCAAAAATTAGACCCTATAACAAATTCCATCGCGCGGTCCCTTTCGTCACATCTGTGTCCATCAAAGGGAAATATCGGGAAAAAAAAATGAAAACATATCCATTACCTCTCTCCAGCAAAAGCAAAAAAAGATTGAGTTTTGATCCGAAATTGATTTCGACATGTCAAAAGAAAGTATCAATCCCCTTAGGTTTAAAAAAACAATGCAATGTCAATCCGCAAAAAAAACTGAAAATATACCCCTCCAAAAGAGAAATGCTTAAAAGTCCATTTATTGGCCCCGTATGATTATGGGCTGATGTGGCATCAAATTACGTCCCTTTACTTCGACTCCTCCGATGAGGGTGTATTAAAACTTAGTCAAGAATGTCACCGCGAAAAAGGCACTCGCGATTAGATTTTAGAATCGCGATTTTATGATAATTTTATTGAGTTTACCAGGGTAGCGCTTTTATCGTAGCAGATTTTCCCTTTTCTGGTGTCGATATTTTAACGGTGGCATAAATTTTGTCTTCATCAAACTGGAATTGCGCTGTAATTTTCACCTTCTAAGCATGAGTAATGAGATAAGAGTTTAAGCCTTTTTATGGGCGGTTTTGGGCGATTGAAGGAACCATTAGATCAAATTTTATGGGAAAAGTATGATAATTACGCAGATTTTTTCAAAGAATATTTGTAAGAGACCATTCATAAACAAACCACGTGGACGCACTTTTTGTATGGATCTTAGAGAAAATCCTAGCTCTATTCCTGTACGAAGCCCTCGCAAATATTTCACTTCGGATGAATATCGAATCTTATCAACGCTCCATATTTGTTAAAATTTTTGTCAAATTTTGCTAAGATGCTGATGTAATTTGCATATAAACATTTAGTTTTAACATTTCTTTTATTTAGCTGTCTTTTATTTTATGATAAAACATTAATCATGCTTAGTCAGCCAGAGAGTCCATTGTAATAAAAAAAATTTAATAGTAAATCTTCAAAAAATTAAAATTTCAAACAATAATTTTCTAGACCTGAATTTTTTACTAAAATAAATTTAACCACATTATTTACTAGTTATAAATACCCATCCAGAATGCCGTTACCTAAAAACCATTTTTTTTTTTAGAATTAACAATTCCAAACAAATGTTTTAAGTTTTATTTTTTATGAAAACAAACAATTAAACCAAAACCAAAACCAAAACCAAAACCAAAACCAAAACCAAAACCAAAACCAAAACCAAAACCAAAACCAAAACCAAAACCAAAACCAAAACCAAAACCAAAACCAAAACCAAAACCAAAACCAAAACCAAAACCAAAACCAAAACCAAAACCAAAACCAAAACCAAAACCAAAACCAAAACCAAAACCAAAACCAAAACCAAAACCAAAACCAAAACACCCGCATACCCAAATACCCATTTAACCAGTCTACCAATTAACCAAATTTAATTTAATTTAGTCTTTAGTTTTGGCTGATTTTAGCGTGACGTACTTTATGGATGAAGCCTTAATCAAATACCCAAATACCCACGCTGGCGTTGGTCCACGCTCCATACAAAAAAGTTTTTTTTTTTGTATGAAAACAATTTTTGGGTCCTAAAATAAAGCTTAAATTGCTGATTTTATTATTTACAGCAATAAAGCTTATTTTTCTGAGTACAGTGACCCTTTGTACGACCACTTAGAGCTTAAAATGGATTTTTAAATCAATTATGAAAAATTAACCTCGCGGTCATTCTTGACAAAAAAGATCTAAAAAAAAGTGTTCACGTGGTTTGTGGAAGGTCCTTACGTAATAATGGAAAACAAAGACTTAGTAAATTTTTCATAGACCAATTTTAAAACGCTTAGCGGGACGTATAAAAAGACCTGAGGGCTAGCCTGAGGGCCGTAGGTTGGATAGACCTGTTTAAATCGTCATAATCGCATGCATAAATCCAGAGTGTTGTATGCTATGCCAGAGCGCATACCTTCTGGCTGTTAACAATGGGGACCGCCAACAAATATTAATACGCCTGAATGATACTCCCCCAAAACTCACATTGCATTATACATTGCGTCCAACTCGCACGCAAGTTTTTTCAGTCGTCTTTTCCAGACACCTTCACAACAAAACGTCCCATCTGTCTGCCCGATCTGACTGTCATCGTCGCCGATCAAAATTTTGGTTCTCGTTCGCCGCACACCGCCGCAATTTTTCCTGGTAAATTCCGTTTTGCTACGGTGATAAATTAGTTCCGAAAAGTGCGCCCGCCGCTCGAGCAGGTACCAGCTTCCGAACCCCACGATGAGTGACATCGAGGCCAAATTCTTCGTGAGGGCGTTCCTGCGCTTCCTGAACGCCCAGCTGGAGCAGCCCAACTTTAGCTCAGATTCCCGCGAGTCGCTCGAGGTGGCCATCCAGTGTCTGGAGAATGTGTACGAAATTCCGCCGGCGGCTGGCGGTGCAGGGGAATCGGCGCCCGCGGACGACGACGAGGCCAACCCGCTGAACCACATTGACCTGTTTGAGGTTTACCGGAGTGCATTTACCAACGTTTCGACGGAACGGAAGGCGGAAGCGGAAACGCTCAAGAACGAGGGCAACCGGCTCATGAAGGAGGAAAAGTACCAGGAGGCACTCAACACGTACGGCAGGTTAGTCGTGGTGGATGTTTGCCCAAGTGCAAGATTTTTATTCTTGCCTTTCTTTCTGCTGATTGTTATTTATATGAGTGTGATAAAGCCGTATTTCTTGGGATGAGCTGGCTTCTGATAATGATAAAGCAATATTACATGGTGCTTATCAACAGTGAATTCATTTAAATGTAAATTAATTATTTTTTAATTAAAAATTCTTCTTTGTTCTGCAGAGCCATCAGCCTGGACGCCACCAATCCGGTGTTTTACTGTAACCGTGCCGCGGCCTACAGCCGGCTCGGTGACTACCAGCGTGCCGCCGACGACTGCCGGATGTCGCTGCGGTACGATCCGAACTACAGCAAAGCGTACGGCCGCCTAGGGTTGGCCTACTCCAAGATGAACAAGAACGAGCAGGCACTCGAGGCGTACCAGAGCGCCCTGCGGATCGAACCGGACAACCAGGACTACAAGAACAACATGAGCGTGACCCAGCAACGGTTGGAGGAGCTACGAGCTGCCCCCGGGGGAGCCGGTGCCGTTGCCGGGGCAGGACCTGCCGCTGCAGCAGCAGCCGCGGCCGCCGCCGGAGGAATGCCGAATCTGGGCGCTGGAGGACTCGGCGGAATCGACTTTGCTGCCGCCCTCAACAACCCCGCATTGGTCAACATGGCCACCCGAATGATGAGCGACCCGTCGATCCAAAACATGTGAGTAAACGCCCTCAAACCACGAAAACCTCACAAAAATATAACGAAATTCCCCCTCCACAAGGTTGGGCCAACTGTCCGGCATGAACAACGTGGACGCCCTCCTCGAGACGGGCCGCCAGCTGGCCATGCAGATGAGCTCGCAGAATCCGGACGTGTTTGCGAACGTGATCCGGCAGATGGAGCAGAGCGGTGTGACCCCGCCCGGCGCCGGACCGGCCTCGGAAAACCCCGACGACAACAACCAGCCCCCGCCGGCGGCGGATTCTTAAGTGGCCAAAACGAAACAGAAAAACAAACATCCGCACGCCACCCGCACTGTTGTTGTAGGCTTGCTGAAACCCTTAAGGTTTTGTTTTTTTTTTTCGATTTTAAAACTTTTGCTATGTTAATTTATTCGAAGTAATTTAACCGATTTGTGTGAAGAGAACGGACCTAGAAATTGTGCGGCGAGAATAGAGTTATTTTAAACGAGTGGGTGGCGTGGCCAACGGATAGAGGATTCCCTTTTGTGGCGAGGACACCAACAAGTGTGGCAATGATTCAGCAAAATTGACGATTTTTCGTTTAAATACATAGCAATGAAGTCAATAAATCTTATCCAACGGAAATAAATGTAGTTGTTTCGTTTTACGGAATTAAACAAAATATTAAATGCTTGAGCACTTTGAGCCTTTGGTGTTGAGGGGACATTCAAAACTAAGTGGACATTTAAGGTAGGAAAGCGGAGTTCGAAAGGGGTTGTTGCTGTTTACGCCCGGAAAGAAGGCATAAAGCGGAACATGCTAGATTTTCTGTACAGCTAACTGTACTTATTTGCTTGAAAGCTATAAAAATCAAATCCAGATTTATAGCATGCTGAATGCTTTGGTTTACTAAGAGCTGCGAGTGAATTTCAGTGCTGGCCATCAGAGGTAAACGCACGCTAATTTAAATAAACAGTGGCAAAATGGCCAAACACCACCTATTCACGAATTTTGTTGTTTAATATCTAGAATTTTTATATTATTTTTTAATTTGACTCAAACTTTGTAGGTGCCTTCCCTATGAACAAAGAAGTAATTATGTGTCATTGGTTCACTCATAAAAGTCTACAATTTTGGCAGCTGTTCATACAAAAATGGTACGGAAATATTCGAAAATCTGTAACTTATCAAGGATTTTGTTTGATTCATTTGGTTTCTTCGGCAATTTTGTAGGTATTACTGGGGACTATTCATAAAAAAGAGGTACACGGTTTTATTCTTTTTTATTTTGTTATTAACTATTTTCCACCAAAATTCCTTTACTATTTTCACAAAAATTAAATTTTGCCGACGAGTCATGATTTTTTAAAGTGATTTTTGTAAAAAATAGATCTTGTACTGTGGCAAATGGGCAGTATGCATGATTGCTGAGAGTCGCAGGACTCTCGCCCTTTGCTATTAGTAAGTATCCAGCAAAGCAAAGGGTATAGCATGCATTTGATACTGTCAACTCCCATTCGGCTGTGTTCTCGTCGCTGTCATGTTGTAAACTGGAGCCGAGGGAGGTCCTGTTGTGAATTCTAGTTGGAGGTGGTCCGAAGATCATTGAAGAAGGTAGAATTCGCCATCACCCAAGACACGAAGGCACGAAGGATAGACCATGTCTTGGAGGGTGAAAGGATGATAGGATTTAGTGATAATACCACAATTTAATATTTGTCTTTCTCTCTTATTTCAGACAAAATGTCTGGTCCGAATCCAAGGTGTTGCAGAAATCTTCCACTATAGATCAAGAAGTCTTCCTTCTATCATTTCCTGTATTTTGAAAAAGGTGATGCGCCGAATGTGGACATATAGTTTATCACACTTACTCCATATGGTGTGAACGTGAAATGCTGTATGTTTGCAATTGGTGCATTGTCTTTATTCAAAACAAGCTAGATTTTCCCTATTATTTTAAGATAAAATTTAGTAAAATCTATCTATCTATTTTTTGCTATTGCTATAACTTGTCCCTTACTTCACAAACTTTAAGTACTCTATTCTTCAATCTTGGAATCGCAATACATTATTGTAGAAACGTAACTGCTGGTTATGGTAAGAAATTTGGGCATAACTGTTATTAATACGATTAAAGGTACGTTCAATCTGTTTTATTATATATATTAACTATTCTAGTTTGCTTGTCCTGTCCCATATTTCACAACTTCAGTTGTTTTCTTGTAAACTTCTCGTTACAAGTTGGTAGTTCTGTCTAGTTGCAAAATAAGGTTTCTTTATTCTTTCTTTCTGTGTTAGTCTGTTATTCAATGTTCGATTTTATTTTACATTGTACTTATCCCATTTTTTCTTTTTTTTTTCTCTTTCATGTACCTTGCGAGCATACGATGACCGAAAAAGTCATTGTATCAGCCAACACACGTGTATTTTTCGCCGTGGTTCAGTGATAATAAGGCGAAGAAAGTAGACGAAGATTCCGCATGAAGAACATAGCGGAAATTATGTGTTAATTGCACAATGGATGAAGGTTTGAAGTTGACACTATCAAAAGGGAATGGTAAGATGCAATAGTAATATTGCTAGGTTTGATAGTGTCAAAAGGTAAGATCAAGGAATAAGGATTATATGAAACTATATTGTCATAATTATTGTATTCACTGAAATATCTATCCGCTTTCTACCCCCAATGTGTCCTGCACTGGGGGTGCCTGGGGTAACTTCGAGTTGACCTGGGCCGCCCGAGGAATTATGTCGTAGGTGGCTCGTGTACAGGTTCACTCACCTCTCCTCGCGGCAAGGTTTTCCGTAGGTCTACACTCGAACATGCAACATGGGACAGCATGAATCTTCAGCTGAAGCCGGACGAATGTATTCCGAAATTACAGAATTACAGAATTACAGATTTTTGTAAAAAATAGATCTTGTACTTCAAATTTATTGACCTCATTTTGTTGTGTATAATCGAATTCGAAAAGTACTTTACATTTTTTGATTAGGTGCACCGTTTTCAAAATATAGACATTCAATGTTAAATTTTGTCCGATAAATTCCGTTTTTTTTAGCAGGCCAAGGGCGAATGATGCTGATGATACCTCTTCAGTTGACGCTCAGGCGAGGAACATCCTGGAAGGAGCGTCACTGACTATGTCCGTAGTCCTGTTAGATCATTCTTGATCAGGACAGTATAGCTCTGGTTCCTTGCAAGTGTCCTATTTTCTTACCTCCACGTTGGCTTGGTTTCGTCATCATGATGACAAAGTGTGACCTTGCTGGTGGCCTGTGGAAACGACTCGTAAAGCTTTGACCAGCAATGGTTAGAGTCGAGACGGCTAAAAGAAAGGGGCGCGCCAATATGGGACAGGGAAGTCATTTGTGATTGTAGACGGTATTGTTTTGATTCGCAGTATGTTGAGTCAACTGCTGTGGGTGTACCTGAGCATCGCAGAACGGGGTTTCTCTACTTTCCGTTTTTATCTACCATCTATATTCTGTTTATTTTGTTTCACTGATTCACTAACACGCCTTCTGTTTATTATCGTCCACTTGTTTTCGATTTTACTTTCATGATTCTCTTATTTCTCAACGCTTTTCCACTCTATTTACTAATTGATTCTGCTGTAACAAACTGTCTGTTTTCCCTAAATTTGGCAGCGATGTCAATTTTGTTTATCTTTATTTATCTGTTTGAATAATTTTTCATCTGCCCTATAAATTGCGCTTGATACAATCTAAGCTTGTTTGTTACCTCTATTTATAAACTATTGTTAATTTTTTTTATCTACTTCATAAATTACTATCTTTCTTTTCTTCAAATAGTATATTTCTTTCACTGTCCATTGTTTTCAATCTTCACCCTTTTCTTCAAACAAATGAGGTTCGAGCCCTTACTTATTTTTTGGAATTATCAAAGAATTAACACAAATATTACTATTGTACTCTTGAAAAACTTTTACAAAATGCTCAGGACCAAAAATTGTAACAAAACACCGCGACAAAAGAAATAGCAACATATAAACACGACTCAACACTAGGAAAGATTTCAGCAGAAAACAATACACAGTAAATAACAACTAGTTTTTGAATTCAAACTAAATTACAAGTTACAATCGTTAAACACACGATTAAAAAACCATTTCTGACAAGTTTTTTTTTTTTTTCATTTTAATGAAAAAAAATTATTAAAAAGACAACTTTCTTTTTGATGGATCAACTATGGTCCCCTTGGAACGAGCTGTCAAGTAGGACCTTTTCTGTCAAAAAGGGCTGTGAAGTTGATTTTTAAAAATTGAATTAAAAATCCATTTTAAATCATTGTATTTCATTGTCATTTAAGTCTTTGTACTGAGAAAAATAAGCTGTATCGATGTGAACAATAAGCTTCAAGCTTATTTAAGCTTAATTCAAGGACCCAATTTCGTCTAAAAACATTGATAATTGGACATCTACTTGCTGATATTCAGCGGCTTAAGGGGTTACATATAAGTAAATCGGCAAAAATGTCTGAGTTGGTATGTGCACACAGTTAAACTTATTTTAAATCTATTTCTATGATATCCAATAGGATACATTTTCAGCTATTAACAAAATCAATATGGAGACATTTGGTTGTATCATTGGCGAGATACACTCATCCCTCATACTCATAGAATCCCTCATCCCTCATAAATCATAGAAAATCGATAATTGAACCTAATGGCTCACTTTTACCTTCATTTTAAAGCTTTTCTTGCGATCTTTCGAATGCTGTATCAAACAACTTAAAATTTTAACTTTTATATCAAGTTTTTTGAGAAACACTTTGACCCCTGAAATCCACAAATTTGGAACACTTTTTTTCTTACGGCTGTAAACAAACTTTGGTTCTCTTTAGGAGTACATAATTTTTACAAAATAATGACTTCACACACTGCAACCAATAAAACTCATGCTTAGTAATGTTTTATGAATGGTCTAATAACTTTTTTTGAGAAAACATCAGTTAAACTCAGGTGTTCCACATTTGTGGGAGGCACAATAACATTTGCTGTTTTGCTGCTCTGTATAAAATTGTCTTGAAATTAAGTTTTTTGTTCAAAATGTACTACTTTCACTAGTGAAATAGCAAGAGAATGTCCAAATGAAGGTCCTAAAAATAGCGGGGTCGACAGAAGAGTTGCATTTTGCATCCTATTGACAAATTACCACAAAAGTGTTCCGAATTTGTGGGTGTTCCGAATATGTGGGATGACTGTATAGCCTTTTGAAATTAGCAGCTTAAAAAAAACGGGTGCCATGATTTCTCAACACTGCTCTGTCCAAATCGGCTCAAAAATTTGGTGAAGCCTCGTTAAACCGGTCCCGTTTGAAGAAAGCCGATTTTCAAAAAGTTTATTTAAAAATGATAAATTTATTTTTATGTTTTTAACATAAAAAATCACCAGTTTTTGATTTTTGTATTTTTTTTTAATGTCAAATTTCAAAATCGGGTTTTGTCATGCATACAGGATAGATCTTGCAGGTTTTCACCCCAAATTTCAGCCAATTGGGTCCTAAAATGAAGCTTAGATTGCTGATTTTATTGTTTACAGCAATAAAGCTTACTTTTCTGAGTACAACGACCCTTTGTATGACCACGCAGCTAAAAAAGTAGTAATCTAGCTTTAGGTGTCTAAAACCTCAATAAAATTTAAGTAACTGAAGCATTAATTACACTGACGGATTTTTTTAACTAGCCTAAATTAATCTTATATAACTATTTTTAAGATAAGTATTTGGTGCAAGGGGGTTATTTTGCCATTTAAACAACTGCAAACATTTAAGACACTTTCCTGTTCACATTTTCCGATTCATTTTTGAACATTTTTCAGAGTATTGTGAAATTGCGTGAAATTCCTATGTTTTGAAATTGACATGCCCACAAAGTATGAGTCAAATAAAAAATACAATGCATAAAAATGGTCGTAATCCGCTGATTTCTTAGAAAATTGCTCAAATGTAAAAATCAACTAACGTAATTTTTTGATGATTTTAGCGTGACGTACTAGTGTTTTTGAAAGCCTTGAAAATTCAAAAAATCATCGGTAAGTGTAAAATTGAATTCTTTTACTTGAAAAAAATGTTGATAAAGTGCACTGGTTTTGAGTAATAGCTACACATTTTCTGTTTGATTTAGTCAGCAATATTGTCTTTTTAAATTAAAAAATCCTTGTCCATCTTTGAGAAAAATAAATTCGATAAGCTGCAAAAAAAGTAAATAAAATTAAATGAAATTACAGGCCACCATGGACAGGTGTATAATACATTAAAAAAAAACTTTTTTTTAACATTTTAATGAAAAAAGTGTGACTGTCCAGTTGTTTTGCAATCATAAGTTTCTAAAATTTCCAAGCATTGACGAAAATTTTATTTTTGCGAGAAAAAAAAGTTTTTGCGGTGCTTCCCATTGCAATTTCATAAAAGTTCAAAATATTTTTAAACAAGCCCAAAAAAGCTAAATAAGATTATCAATGCAGAATAGGCGTTTTAGATTGTTTTTAGTTGATTAGAGTCCTAATGTCCCTTGACATTTTTTCAGTTTCATGAAAAATTTTTTTGCTCCATATTTTTTCGCATCAATTCTGAAAAGGGCGGGAGGGGCGACATAAACTTTGAACAATATTTGCAACGGCCTTATTGTCTAATCTAATCTAATCTAATCGAACACAAGCGCAGCCAGTCCGAAGAAAGCATCCAGGAAGAACTTGGGGTTAGATTACGCCCCAAGTTCTTTCTTGTCAACATTAATTATTGCAGTACACTTGAGTAACCCCGAAGATGTATTGCATAAATTAAAGCGGCTAGGCCTACTGCGTTGCATTAACCGCAGAGACAGATTCTGTGAACGGAGCACATTTCACAGAATCTACAGGGGAGGAAGGATGCGTGGACATACCGTACCAAACGCTCCTGTTTACAGTTTCAAATGTGTTTTGTATAATGTGTTAAGTGTAAAATATAGTGTGGTTATATAATCAATTAAATATAATAATGCAATGCAATGATCATTTAATAAAATCCCTTCACCTATATATAATAACCACGCACCCAAGCACACAAACAGCGACACAAAAGAAATGAAAATGAGCATGCAAAAACAAGACAGCGCGTCCCCGCGGTCAGCGCACTAATCCAATATTTGCAACGGCCTTATTGTTATCAGAAAGTACCAATGAAACATCGATTATAATATGATTTTTTTTCTTTCCTATAAGGTGGAACTTTTTTGAAAAATGTTGGTAAAAATCGTTAAGAGAGTTCGTCAATCTGTTTTAACCTCTTACTTTAAATGTTATTCAATAGGAAAATAATTTTGAATATCTCCCCTCACGAGAACCTGTATCCTCGAGAGCGAGAGCGAGAGAGAAAGAGCTTTTAACCGCGGCTTCACAGTATCTTCTCCCATTTTTTACAAAGCTCATACATGAGAATGCACGTGGTTATGAGTAATACCGTCGCCCAAGTTAGCTCGTTGGTTAGAGGTAGTATCTTCACTGGCGTCGCGTCGCCACCCAGCAGAAAAAATAGCTCTCCAACGGTGCCTCGTCGCCGGCCGGTCGATTTGGGGAGGAAATTGAACAGGGGTTGGGAATCATTCATTCCGTCAGTCATTCTGTGTGGGCAAGTTAGTAGTGTTTAGTCAGTCAGTCGGTCTTTGGCAGTCCGCTGAATCGGTTGGGGTTTTTTTTTTCGATGAGTTCGAGTGCCTTCGAAAAGTCGGTTCGAGTTGTCCCCAGGGACGGTTTTTGCGCTAGTTGGTGACTAATGTTTCATCTTTTTTGGCGTTTTAACTGAAAAATACTGGATTTGGGTGTGTGAGGTTCAAGGTCGGGACCTAAATACCACCAAGCATAACAATAAGTGAATGATAATTAGGCTGAGGTAAAAACAAGCCGGCTTTTTAAATTGCAGCGTGTTTGGTGACGACGATTTATTGCTGGAAAAACTGCAGTGAACAGTGATTTTGTGCGCGGGTGGAAGGCGCCCCTTATCACAATGCAATCGTAAAACAGTGACTGATTACTTGAAGGAAAAAAAGGTGCCGGGGGATTTTATCAAGTGGTAAGTTTACAAGGTGGAATTGGTAAAATCATTCACAAGATACCTGGGCAATTCGGAAAAAAAAATAATTTTGGAAAAGGTGTATACAGCAATTCCATTTGAAAAGAGCCTAAACCGAAAAAAAAGTTCTCCGATCGGGCTCAAAATTTTCTGGGGGTTCCTGTGTGTGTGTGTGTGTGGTCCAATCCAATACCCGCTAACCGGTAGCGATATTATGGGAAAGTATAGTTTGTATCAGACTTTGTATATGCCGAATTGCTGATACAACTTATCTCAGTCCCGGGTATTAGGTGGTGATAGCCCTCGCGCTGCTTCCAACGACCCGTTTCAGAATGACAGAGCTCCTTGCGGTCCAATTCCGAGGTCGCTGGGCATTGTTCGGCCCCGCCTAAACATAGAAGCAAGCATCTGAAGGAAACTCGATCTATATTTAGACTTCCAATCCCCTCAGGCAAATCAGGGATCAGCGCGTATTTAATAATATAAGAAGAAGAGATAACATGTTTCAACACTACGGATCAATTCACTGCTAGAGTGTAAACCTTCTGATGACCGACTGCTTAGCGTCCCAGACCACCAATCCAAAGGTGTGAGTTCGAATCCCACCTGATTCATTTTAGTTTTTATTCATATTCAAATTCCTGATTCCAAATTTCAAAGGTACCGACCGGGATTTGATCCCTGAACCTTCTGCTTGGGAGACAGAAGTCGTAACCATTAAGCCACGGAGCCGGTTGAATGGGACTTGGTTCTCTGTATGGATTTTTGCGAGATGAGAGCAGAGGACAACAATCATCTCAACGTTTCCACTTTACTCGGGCTAACGACCGGCAGTTCCAGTTCACGATGATTTCCCTTCATATGTTAAAAACCACTTATGATTTTGGAACATATTCCGTTTGTCAACGTTTCCTGTCATTACTGGCGGGGAAAATCTACGTGGAATCAGCTGTGCAGACCTCATGTGTGACAGGAATGCAGGTTGAGCGACTCCCACGGGCTCAAAATTTTCTGGGGGTTCCTTGGCCAAAATAATTAGACCCGTATTTTTTTGTTTGGCCATTAGGGTGACCTACGCCGTGTTAGGGTGGTCTGAAAAATGGCAATTATCGTCATTTTTCGCAAAAAACACTTTTTTCAAAAAATCATATCTCCGCGCCATTCAATCCGATTTAAGTTGTCTTAGACGCAAAAGAAAGGTGATAAGTTTGGCTATTTGGGAAAAATAGTAAAAAGTTTCAAAAATCTAGCTTACCATTTGAAAAAGTCGCATGAAAACTTAAAATGGCCTTTTGACCGTGTCTGGACCAAAGAGCCTATGTCTGAAAATATTTTTATCGGATTCCAAGGAAAATTTCACATATCTCTTCTAAAAATTGCCGTTGTCGAACCGTACGTTTCGGAGATATGATTTTTTGAAAATATAAACTGAGTTTTTCGACGCGCCACGCGCAAAAACGGGAAAATGAAGAAATCGCCAAAAAAATCAACTTTTTTCACTAAAACTGCGATAACTTTAAAATTTCAGCGATGACCTATAAATGTTTGGGTATCAAAATTTTTGTAATTGAAAGACGCAACTTTTGGTACCATAACATCCATTTTAAAAGGCCATTTTAAGTTTTCATGCGACTTTTTCAAATAGTAAGCTAGATTTTTGAAACTTCTTACTATTTTTCCCAAATAGCCAAACTCATCACCTTCTTTTGCGTAAGACAGCTAAAATCGGATTAAATGGCGCGGAGATATGATTTTTAAAAAAATGAGGTTTTTGCGAAAAATGACGAAAATTGCCATTTTTCAGACCACCCTAACATGGCGTAGGTCACCCTAATGGCCAAACAAAAAAATACGGGTCTAATTATTTTGGCCAAGGAACCCCCAGAAAATTTTGAGCCCGATCGGAAAACCTTTTTTTTCGGTTTAGGCTCTTTTCAAATGGAATTGCTGTATATGTATTACAAATTTCATTGTATTTTTTTGATGTTGAGAAACAAAATGGAAACGAATTTTTACGTAAGAACAAATTTATTCAACATGGTTTATTCTTGTTGGAAATATAATCGTTGATTTTTTTAGTTTTAAATTCCATAAAAGGCCGTTTGTCCTTCAGCAAAAAGTCAAAAAATACACAGCTAAAAATCCGATGGTAAAATCGCATGCAAAACATGCACATCACCTTCGTCAAAATAAACACTTAATATTACACACTGCATGTACAATTTTTGACAACACAAAAAAAATTGCAACCGACGGGATACAAACCCAGCACCAACAGTGAGGACTGGCGCCTTAGCCCACTCGACCATCAGACCGATGTAAAACTGTAAGGATAAACGCATATATGAGCTTGACATTTCGGTCAAGTAGGTTTCCCATACTGATGGGCTACATATTTCAGGTTGTAAAATCACATAAAATTGCATAAAATAATGCAATATTTATTTTACACCCAGGCCTTTTACACGCAGCAGGATAACTACTTTTTTAGCTGTGTAGTTATAACTTTTATAATTAATTAAAAGTATCATATCAAATATCGAATTAAAACAAAAAAAACTTTAAATTTGTTATTATTTATGTTGCTTTTTTTGTAAAATGTAAAATGTAAAATGTAAAATGTAAAATGTAAAATGTAAAATGTAAAATGTAAAATGTAAAATGTAAAATGTAAAATGTAAAATGTAAAATGTAAAATGTAAAATGTAAAATGTAAAATGTAAAATGTAAAATGTAAAATGTAAAATGTAAAATGTAAAATGTAAAATGTAAAATGTAAAATGTAAAATGTAAAATGTAAAATGTAAAATGTAAAATGTAAAATGTAAAATGTAAAATGTAAAATGTAAAATGTAAAATGTAAAATGTAAAATGTAAAATGTAAAATGTAAAATGTAAAATGTAAAATGTAAAATGTAAAATGTAAAATGTAAAATGTAAAATGTAAAATGTAAAATGTAAAATGTAAAATGTAAAATGTAAAATGTAAAATGTAAAATGTAAAATGTAAAATGTAAAATGTAAAATGTAAAATGTAAAATGTAAAATGTAAAATGTAAAATGTAAAATGTAAAATGTAAAATGTAAAATGTAAAATGTAAAATGTAAAATGTAAAATGTAAAATGTAAAATGTAAAATGTAAAATGTAAAATGTAAAATGTAAAATGTAAAATGTAAAATGTAAAATGTAAAATGTAAAATGTAAAATGTAAAATGTAAAATGTAAAATGTAAAATGTAAAATGTAAAATGTTAAATGTAAAATGTAAAATGTAAAATGTAAAATGTAAAATGTAAAATGTAAAATGTAAAATGTAAAATGTAAAATGTAAAATGTAAAATGTAAAATGTAAAATGTAAAATGTAAAATGTAAAATGTAAAATGTAAAATGTAAAATGTAAAATGTAAAATGTAAAATGTAAAATGTAAAATGTAAAATGTAAAATGTAAAATGTAAAATGTAAAATGTAAAATGTAAAATGTAAAATGTAAAATGTAAAATGTAAAGTGTAAAATGCAAAGTGTAAAATGCAAAATGTTAAATGATCAGATTTTAACACGCAAAGCTAATTCCAAGCATGACTCTTGATAAATTTTGTAATAGAAAGTTCAATTGACAGTCAGTTTTGTTTCGTTATCATCCTGTTATCTCAGGATGTGCAAGTGTCCAATTAATATCGCGCTCTAGGGAACACTTCAGTGCCTTATCAGTACCAACACCTGAAACCATATTATCATGAGCTTTCTAGAAACTTTTGAGAATGACTAATAAGGATAGTAAAACTCATTTCTGATGACTAATTGTTTTCAATTTATTGTTTAAAATTTATTCTAACATTAAGTCATATTGAACCAAATGTTGGCACATTTAAGGTAAGCCAATTTAGGATCTTCCAGCAACCGACAAACACTCGTCGTTATCGGCCTTGCATTTGCTCTGTTGCACACCTGTGTTTGCTTAATGATTTTCAAATAAAATGTGGTCGGATGTTTTCCCTTTTTTTCGTCACCACCAATAAAACTTTCGTCCGCAGCCTTACACTTTTGCGTCATTTACGGGTAAACCTTTTGGAGTAAACATAAAAATAATAATTGTCGCACCGCCGCCACGCGCTTAATGAGAAATACACGCCGGGACTTAGAGGCTACGTGCAACAACGCGCGGTGTAGCAACTCTGTTTGTTTAGTTACTCAGTTTCGGGGTAAATGCGATAAGAAAAGTGCAGCGGATTGAAGTGGCGGCGACATTGCAGGAAGCAGTTGTTTGATTCGAAACCAATTTCCTAGCTTTGGAAAATTGATGATTTTAATAAATTTGAACTGAAACCAACTATGTTGACTTCAAATAAGAGTGTTTTAATGACAGCTAACCAACTGACGCAAACACGCTTATACACCTTACTGCTTTTGTTTGAAATGTGAAGCACACGCTAGGGAAGAATGGAGAATTAAAGATATTTTTTTAAATTTATTTGTTTTGATTAAAATTGAACAAAATGCTGGAAAATTATCATAAAAGAAAAACTTTAATGAAAGTCTAAGAACTAGTGGGTTGTGCCCTAAGCTGTGCCGGTGTTGTAGCGTAAGATGATATATTACATCATCTGGATGAGAAGATGTCGTCATCTGACTGGGCTTTCTGACTTACTTTTGCGACAAGGTGACGCACTCGTATGAGTGCAGCTGTGAACATTAGATACAAGGGTATTTCCCCTCAAACAATTCTGCTTGCAGTACATTTCATACATTGTTCTACCAGTGAAATTGTTTTAAAACTACACAGAAAAAATGATGATAATATTCATCAGGAAATTGTGACAGATTTTGTGGCTAAAAAATGATGAATTTTACCCCAGAAAATGATGAATTTTCATCAGTTTTTGATGATTATTCATCAGGTTCACATTTTTACACATTTTTTACGGAATATTACCCAAAAAAGAGGTAATATTCAACCTACCAAATTTTCAACATTCCAAAATTCAACTTTTTTTCTGTGATTAAGAAATAATTTGAAAAGTAACTGATTTCATTGAACTGAAACTTTCATAGCTTTCACACCAACATCTACAAATGGTCACTATCTACCGAAATTACCCAAAGTTGAGCCGGAACGAAAATTGTCCAAATCAATATTTACTTCGGCACTGGCATTCCACTTTAACTGGACACTGCACACGTGAACCGTTCATAACTGCTCGAGATTTAATAGAATTTTTGATGTCGACCTCCCGCATGTGGTTGGAAAGCCTCGCGTAAATATTTAATCGTTTACTTATCTCTTTATTATTGACAAATCTGGAGCAAAAAAAAAACGAAAGGAGTTACATAAAAAAATAAACATGATTGAAAATAAAATGACATCTTTTCCATGAAAATAAAATGAAAATTGTAAACTAAAAATCGATCTTCAAAACAAGTCTATGGTGCAGAATCACTCTATGCTCAGAGTACGTGCGGAAATCTGTTGCCAATTGAACTACACCCGTGCAGCTTGAACATCATCACCGTCACCCTCCGAAAGCATATCCATTAACATCAATTAGCACCAATTGACCAAGTTAGATCGAAAATGATCGCATCGGTTTTGATAAATAAATAGAAATCTAGTTGACGATGCGCTGATGTTAGATGTCGTACCAGGAGTGACGGCTCAGATTTACTGTCAACGCCGAGGCCGTCGCTGTGTAATCAGAAATTATTATCTCCATAAAATTCCTGCATCAGCACATGCGACACATTATCGATTACCTTCATTTTATCTGGTCCCATTCGGTTAGTTTTGGTTGAAAGGGTGACAAAGTGTCGCAGCAGGCCGGTGGCAAGTGCTCGATTTTATTTACGACCTGTCACGTGCGGCGTCGTGCTCGATCATCGCGCAGCACGCGTCCGAAACGTGCTCGAATGTTTCGATGTTTCGAGCCGTTATGCAACAATTTTTGCCAACTTTCGACGCGCGATCAATTGTTGTTTTGTTTTTACTGCGTACTTTACACACTTTTCGAGCAGTGAATACTAATCGATCGGTTACGACTGAAGTCGCGGGGGTGGTCGGTCCACTAAATTTGGCAAGCCTGATAGGAGAATCAGCCTTGAAATAATTGTTGCTCGCGACCCATGAATGGCAAAACAAATCGATTACTCACCTGTTTATTGTGCTACGACTTGCAAACGTTTGTTTAGAGATCATGAAAAGTTGAGAAAATTGTAGCTTATAATCTGACTAAATTGCTGCCAACGTGTAGCTAAACAAACTGTCAGCCAACACGCTTATTTTTTAGCGTATACACTCAACCCCCGGTGGTTGGTCACTTTTTCGTTTGACACTTTTTTAGTTTGTACCCCGCTGGTTGGTCAAAGTCAAACTAAAAAGTGACGAACTGTCACTTTTTACACGGCGCTCACGCAAACTATCAAAACAAACGTTTGATAGTGTGTGTGAACTCCGTGTAAAAGGGGTGTCAAACTAAAAAGTGACCCCGTTCGTTTGACAACAGTTGGTGTCAAACCATCGGGGTTTGAGTGTACAAAATTGTGGCATGATAAAAATAAAAATAAAACAATAAGTCTTCATTCTTTTCCAGAATTCACACTGCGACCTTGACGGAAACAGGGAATGTTTGTTGACATTTTTTTTCGAGCCTTGTCGCAACATCATTACATCATTATTAGTCAATTAACCGCATGACTGAAAACCAAATAAACAAGAGCTCAACCTAAGCAACCCGTTCTAGCGTTCTACCGCCATGTTTACTTAGATCGTCCATAATGGCGGCGGACGGACGGCGCGACAACAAGCGCGATAAACAAAACAAACATACGTGCTTTGTTTACTGTTTGGTCTTTGAGTCATTAAACTTTAGTGGGCACAGCAGCACAGGATATGAACCATCACCACCCACATTAACTCAGTGCGGACGTTACGCATCGGCGGCCGTTACTGATCGTGTGGTCCGCCCTAGAACCGCCCTGGCGAACCGAGGGCGGGCCGCCTGGGCGGTTGAAATTTGACATTTGAAATTTTTCAATTTCGTCCGCCCTCCATCCGCCTTGGCGTGCCATGGGCGCATCGCCTGGGCGGTTCAAACTGATCGCTGAAATGTTTCAATATCGTTCGCCCATCAACCGCCGCGGCGAGCCAAAGGCTGATTGCCGTGGCGGTTTGCATCTGAAGGAATTTATTTCGAATTTGACATTTCAGTCAGTTTTCAACGAGCTTCGGTGGGTGTTGTTATTTAATCGGCGGCTGCTGATTTTCGTTGTTAAATTTGTGTTGGGAGAAGTGTTGTGTTGTTTAGATTGTTTACTTATGTAAACAAACAGTTGAAAGTGCGTTTGAAATAGTGATTGAAGGTTGTTTTGCAAGAATAATCGTTATTGTTGGTGTAATTTATGTGACACCCCTTATAAATATTGTTGGCAGATGTGCAAACATTTGGAATACTTAGAATTTGATATGTTTCATTGTTGTTATGATTTGATTTGTTCTTATTTGTATGTTTGTATGGAAATTTGGTGTACATTTTGGTAAAAAGTATATCTTTCCCAGGGAAACCTCTTGAAGAGTATCGAGGTGGCATTTACAAAGCGGATTTTGTGCCAATGTTTACTCAATTAATGTTAATGTTTTTTTGTGTGAATGTTAACACTCCAAAGGTTGCGGGTTCAGTGCCAGCAGTGGAGGCAATTAGTGGTGCAGCAGCGATTTTTGTCTTTCTTTTGTTTGACGTTTTTTAGGTGTGCATGATGCAGGACATGGGTAGGAAGTCATTTCAATTATTTTCAATTATCAGTTCAGCGGCAACAATATCATTAAAAATTTTGTTTTATTTTTTATACAGCTTCCTGGATCATTTATAAATGAACTGCTTATATGTATTTATCTATTCTTCATTTGATTTATTTGGATGTTTATATCATTCCTATTCCTTGTCCTTTTTTCTACCATTCCTCCATACCATATATGATCAAATTTCATGGACTAACGACAGTTACTGAAATAGCAATGGAACCATCTGAAGAATTTGTCTTTAAAATATAATTATCTTTCTTCCAGCTTCCGGGAATCTTCTTCAATTTTAATGCCTACATTTATCTATTCACTAGATGATTTATTTAAATGTTTATATCCTTCCTTATCCTATTCCTTTTCTTTCAGCAATGGAACCATCTGGAGCATTTGTCTTTTTAATTAAAGTTGTTTGTTTTGCAGCTTCCCGGAATCATCTTTAAATTTACTGTATTTATCTTTTCACTGTAAGATTTATTTTTATATTCATATCTACCATTCCCCCATACAATATATGATCAAATTGAATGACAAGAAAGAACATGGGGTGTAATCTACTAGGATACTTTCTTCGGATTAGCTGCGCTTGTGTTTTATTAGATTAGAGTATGAATTGTTAACATTCAATACGTTGACTGTTTATATGTAAGTACCAATAGTACATGAACATTTTAAATAATTTAGTTTTTAAGAATTAGTTAAAGAATTATTTTTATTTGCAGGAAATGGAAAATCTTCGCAACAAGTTTGCTTATCAATATATTATTTTGTTTCTTTATTTTTTTCATCATTTCACCTCAGTGAACTAACAACGCACGTAAGATGTATTGAGAACAATTTTTTTTTGAAAATTATGTTTTTTTTTCATATTTTTGTTTTATTTCTAAATTTTAGCACACAAGAATCTACAAAGATCTGCATTTCTATATAAGGCACTTTATGTTTTTTTCAGTTTTAGATGAACTTGAAAAAACACTATCAGAATCCTGAAGGAACCTGAACGGGTATTCTGCGTGGGCGGATGAAATATGTATGAATGGCGCATCAAGGGCGAGCCAAGGCGGTTGGGGCTTTTTGGGCGGATGAACTTTATATAGGGGGCGACCCGCTGGCGGACCATCTTACAGGGGCGGACGAACCGTATATGAAAGGCGAGTCGAGGGCGAGCCGCGGCGGTTGGGGCTTTTTAGGCGGATGAACTTTCTATGGGAGGCGTATCGAGGGCGACTTGCTGGCGGACCATCCTATAGGGGCGGTTGAACCATACAAAACGGCGTATGTGGGGCGGATGAACGGCGGGTGAAACATTTCAAGGCAAACCTGGGCGACCCCGGGGCGAGTCGCTGGCGGACCAACGTCACGATAAAAAAAAACTGATCGTGCGCCAAATTGTTGCAAATTTTATCCACCAGCGGGTCGCCCGTGGTCCGCCAAA
Organism: Culex pipiens pallens; assembly: GCF_016801865.2. Lineage (NCBI taxonomy): Eukaryota > Metazoa > Arthropoda > Insecta > Diptera > Culicidae > Culex > Culex pipiens. Next base: position 121,199,864 of record NC_068937.1, read on the forward strand.
TCAAACGCAGGCGGATCGCCAGAGCGGTTTGGCGGTCCACCAGCGAACCGCCGGCGGGCTGCCCAGTCAATGTGGGCATGTTGGGGACAAAAAGACAAAAATCTGCTCGTAACGCGTCCGATTGTTGTGATGATTGACAGTTGTAGATGGGGCAAGCAGGTTAGGTTTTTATCACTGTCCGCCGACCGAATTAGGCACCTGGGGCAATCTATGAATGCGATAAGAACGGAAACGTGCCCGATGCGTGTCATTGTGTGCTTATCAGACGAGTTTGTTGTGAAATATCAAGAATATTTTTTTGAAAAAAGGTAGAAAAAATATTGCACACTATTTTTGAACAAAATCAGAATGGTTTAATTTCTGAGTGTTTACTTTTTTACTGATTGATATTTAAACTATAAGGCCGTTGGAAATATTTTTTTTCCAGCTAATAGATATCAATCCATCACATGGCGGTGCAACGCAGATATCGCGTGTCCCTATCAATTTCCCATCCACCTATTCCCACTCTATCTGTTCCGATAGTCATCATTTGCCTCCCGTGACTCAAACTAGGTGTAAGTCCAATCTAGTGGTGCCACTCCCATCGCGCTCTAATTACGACAAATGTGTTTACATTAGTACCAAGTTGCCAGTCGACGCAATTATTTGATAATCTCAATCTCAATTGGTTCTATCGATTTTCCTTCTCGTTCAACAGCTGGTGACCGCAAGCCCCGTAGTTGGAACATTCGCGACCGCACACGGGACAGAAAATGGCACCAGACATTGCGGATCCAGTCGTTCCGGTTGGCAACACTGACGACAGCTGTCAAAGCACCAGGCAGCGCGTTCCCGCCCACGCCCACGACGACAATAATAACCAAATAGAGAAGGGAAGTGCCATCGAAGCAAGCCATGAGGACCAGTTCCGGCCGGAAATCCGGTGGCCGGACTTTATCGCACAGCTGTTTCTGCATGTGGGATTCCTGATAGGCATTTGGCAGGTGGTAACACTGCAGGCCAAGCTGTACACAGTGTTATGGAGTGAGTAATGTTTGACATTTGCTGGTGACTCAAGCTTATTTATTTTTTTTCTTTTTAGCTGTAGTTTTAGTTTGGTGTTCCGGGGTTGGCATCACTGCCGGGGCTCACCGCCTCTGGTCGCACAAATCGTACAAAGCAAAGTGGCCTCTACGGGTGCTTTTAATGTTCCTTTTCACCATTTGTGGTCAGGTATGTTGGCTGTGATCCATTTCTCCAACAACCAAACGTCACAATGCTGTCATTTTCTTTCAGCGTGACGCCTACACGTGGGCACACGATCACCGGGTGCACCACAAGTACTCGGAGACGGACGCCGATCCGCACAATGCCAAGCGGGGCTTCTTCTTTGCGCACGTGGGTTGGGTGTTTCTGACGCCCCACCCGGAGGTGGTGGCGAAGCGCAAAATCATCGACATGAGTGACCTGGAGGCGGACCCGATCGTCATGTGGCAGAAAAAGTAGGTTCCACTGAGCTTTTTGTTGTTGACTGGTTTAGCAGTGTTGGGTCTTGAAAAATTATCTATGTCTGAACTTGACTGTTACCTTACCTCCCAGTCACGACGTTCTAGCAGGATTCTAGCAGAGTTCTTACAGAGCTGGATATTCTTAGAGCATTCTAGCAGAAATGTTCTATCGTTCTAGCAGGATTCTGACAGAACCAGCTCTGCTAGAATATTTCGTGACTGGGCTTTACCATTGTCTTCTTTGATTTTTAAGAAACAATAACCCAGTTAACTCAATCTGAATTCTGAAACGGAATCTAATTAGAATCGTATACAAATTACGTTTCAAACGCAACAACCGGTTCCGTGTTCGAACCGGTTTTTGCGTTTGGAACGGAATTTCTATACGATTCTAATTAGATTCCGTTTCAGAATTCGGATTGATTTGACTGGGAAGACTTTATGTTGAAGGTACGGTTGAAATAGAGCTTTATGACGTTTCGCGTACACACACTAGCGCACCATTTGATTTTGCTGGCCGGACAAAATTTAACCTCACTTTTTTTCGTGTACGTACACGCAATACATGCGCACGTAAATAACTCTATTACCAGCCCTCTGTCACGACGGCCATGTTTATGAAACCTAAATGTTCGACGTGAACATGAAGACAACAAAGAAGATGAAGATCGCGTTTGCTGTCAACATTTGAAAATAAACAAACCTTACCACGCGGCATAATTTCATAATGTTGAAATGATTTCCATGAAAAAATAACGACACTGGACGGATTTCCAAACACAAGTTCCCGAAGGACCCTATCCGCCAGAGACTATGGATAAATGCCCCGCGAAATTGCGATAAAGACGGTTTTGCAAGTTAGAAATTCAGATTTGTTCGAACCACTTCGCGATGAACTTCTTGTGATTCCACAAAAGATCGGATTCTACACAAGCACGCGATTCCTCCGATTCCCTGTGCGAGTCGACAGCGGGAGTGGGCCAGTCCTCGGAGAAGGTTATCGAAGGATGCTTGGAAAGACCAGCTCCGCCACAATCACCGGAATCACGGATGTTTCTGCACTTGGTTGGTTAATCCCTGCCGGAGATTGCAGCGAGTTGTTCGGAAGGATCTACAGCGGAACTTGGCCAGTCCCCGGTCCAGTACTACCCGGCAAATCTTCCCGGTCAATCGGAAGCAACTGTTCTCACCTTTTTTCGTAACAGATTTGCACACACAAAAAGTGATATTTCTTGAAGATTTGGTGTAAACAAACAGACAACACCAACACTGCTACACACACAGAGCCCACGCAGCAGTATTAGTGAAGAGCCCACGGTAAACAACGTGGGCTCTTCACTAATACTACTACGTGGGCTCTTCGAGGTTTTGGTGACTGTCAAACGTTCTAGCCATTTACAGTGGTGCCAGAGGGTTGGAAATTACACTTCGGCAAACAAACAAACAAACTCGCACTTTTTGACCAAGGAGATGAAGTAAGAAGAAGATTCACAATTCCGCATACTTTATTGCAAGATGCTTCAGGTAAACACCGAAAATTTGGTTGAAATTTTAAATAAACAAAAAGTGCTATAAATCCTTTTATTTCATCTGTTTTCGATAAGAAGCCGATGAATTGAATCATTTTATAGGCGGTAGACTATTTTTCTTAGCTCCAAAATATATTTTCTGTTGAAAAATATTTTTGTTGCAAAATTGTCTTGCCTAATTTGTGTTCACCAATATCAGTGTCTTGAGTTTGTTTATCTTTTGCTCTTTGGTCTGACAGGGGGATTGGTAGCCAAACCCGCTTTGGTCTGTCAGTTTTGGTCTGTCAGCTTTATGCTGGATTTTGGTCTGACAACGCGGGGGATTGGCAGCCACACCCGTTTGTTTTTGACAGTTAGTCTGGTTTTTTTGTGTTTGCCTTGTTTGCGAGTTTGCCGCAATCAAGTTTGCGAGTTTGTTTGCGGTAGTGTAATAGCTACATTAACTACATTTAAAAGTTGTGCTTAATTTACAATTCCCACCCTTTCAGGTATTACCTTCCTCTATTTGCACTGCTGGTCATTGGGCTCCCGGTGCTGGTCCCATACTATTACTGGTCCGAAAACCTTTGGGTGGCCTTCTGGGTATGTTTCACGGTGCGATTCACCACAACGCTGAATATCGCCTTCTTCGTTAACAGCGTCGCGCACATGTTCGGGAACCGACCCTACGATAAGTATGCTTATCATCAGCCTGAGCTGTCGGAACTGTATTGATTTAACTTTATCTTCAAATAGAAACATCAGCCCGGTGGAGAACCTTCCGGTGGCCATTGCGGCGTTGGGCGAGGGTTGGCACAACTACCACCACGTGTTTCCGTGGGACTACAAAACGGGCGAACTGGGCAGTTACATGTTCAACGTGACGACCGGATTTATCGACGCGTTTGCCAAGCTGGGGTGGGCCTACGAACGTAAGTCGATTCCTTTTTTTTTAATGGTACGCCCCAACTCACAACTTTTAAATTTTAGGGAAATCAGTTTCACCGGATATTATCGAACGAAGGGCGGCCAAGTACGGCGATGGGACGCGCTTCCTCAGTGACGATTGTGCCCATCGGGATCCGGTGTGGGGTTTTGGCGATACTGACATCGCCAAGGAGGACCTGGACGAAATTCTGCGAAGGCAAGAGTGATGGAGGAACGAGAAAAAGTGCTTTAATATAGTTTTAAGAAAAGTAGCAAAATACAACAAATAGATTGGAGCGAAGTATTTGGCGCATGCTTATGTTCAAATGCTATAGTTTCGTTCAGTAGAACATTAAAAACGCTTAGACCCAGTGTTTCCTTCAGAACGTGAAGCATGTTTTTTTTTTAAATAATGATGATGAAATAAACGACAAACGAATAATATACGAATCTATCTATATTGTTTTGCTAGAAAGAGTTGGATTTTGGGATTTTTCGAAATTGAGCATACCTCTGCTTGTTTTAAACCAACATTGATACTTTTTTAGGGAACTTGTTCTGCCAACTATTTTTTACAAAGTGATTGTTTCGAAAATCTTTTAAAATGTAATGGTGTAATGGCACAGGATTGAAAAAAAAATATTTATTAGGAACCTATTGGGCAACTTTTATTGTCAGATTGATGTAGAATTTTCCGTCCCGGGATTTCCCGAAAAAAATGTCCCGTTCCCCGGGAAAAATGTAAATTTCCCGGGAATTCCCGAAATACAAGCGGAAGTATACATTTTCATACCTTTTTGGCATAAATATTTTGAAATTTTACAGAAAAAATAGTTGTAAAACCTGATTTGATTTTATTCATTTCAATCAATTTCATGTCAAGGATAACATTTATTTCAGAAGCAATATTATTTGCTAGGCAACCAAAATTGCTCTATTATAGAATGAATATTAACTATTTTTATTTTTGACAACATATTTTAAAGATTTTTTTGTTATATCATTTGAAAATAAGTTATTCACCTCTTCCAGCCATGATCAAAATTGAGATTAGTTTAACATTTTTGTATACCTTGATAAAATTGAAAAAAAAAATGAATTAATATAATAATTGTATTTTTCAAACAGGGTTGTTCGAGAAGAGTTCAAGAAATTACTGTTTGAAGTTCTAAATTTATGAAGCACGTGAGCTACCATGGGCGTAAATATGAAAAAAATCATTTCAACCACTTTTACACTATGAAAATTATTTAAATCTATTTAATATAAGGGACCATCCATTAACAACGTAGACACTTTTTTGAAATCTCAGCCTACGCCCCCCCCCCATCGTGGACAATTTCCATACAAATAAAATCTTTTTTGTATGGAGCGTGGGCAATTGCCAAGGCCCCGAACACCACCCCCTCGCCCCCTAAGGTGTCCACGTGATTTATGGATAGTGCCTAACTAAAATCATACCATACATGGAACCATGAAAAATCGTTAAAAAAAACAACTTCGTATCAAAAGAACTTTACACAAACAATGTAACCATATTTCACAAACTCGCTTCCAATATTTAAACTTTTAGATATGATTTCATGGAAAAGCGTTTCAAGATAAATAGAGTTCGAAAACAGATTTTTAAGCCAAATTAAATGATTATCTATTTATTCACAAGTTGAAAACTGGGTGCTGAATAGTGGTTCGCAAAACCGCCTCAATTTTGAACTGTCAAAGTGGAAACAATTTACTGTTCGCCAAAAGTAGAGAGTATTGTTATCGATCATTACAAAAATGTTTTTTTTTCAAGAATGAGAAATTTGTGGCTTTTGAGGATCTGGAGTGGAAGTCAAGAAATCTTTAAAAAGTTGAAGTTGAGATCGTTATTTTTTTTTATAATTATGAATTGAAGTTGTTTATGGAGTCGATGCGGTTGTATCCATCCAGAAGCCTTAATCTCAATTTGAATCCGTTTGAAAACACACTGGTTTACAGAAAAATCTTCTCTGTTTGTTGGATCAGCTTCGCTAGAATTAGCGATCTTTTTCGCTGGACCAGGTCTGTAGGATTCCAAAATCAGCCAGAGAATTTATCTGTGACATCGCAGAATGACACTCTCGCCGCAGCTCTTCGTCATCCCGCATAAAAAAATTATCAAAACTAGCCCAAATGAAACACCAATAACTTATTATAAAACAGCTCATTTACTAGTAAGAAAAAAGTCATGCTTGTGCTTTAGCAGCTTCCTACTTTCTAGATGTAAACAAAGTGGGATCATTCGAAAATCACGTTACACATTCGCTCTATTCATCACCCAGGTTGAAAATACTAATTCACATTATTTTTGCATGATTTTTTTTTTTCATTTTCACTTTATGGTCACTGAGACAAATTTTGAAGGAATTTTATTGTTGTGGAGAATTGTTCTTAATTGTCCATACTTCAAATACTTCTCAACAAAAAATAATAATATTTTTTATTTGGTACAATTTGAAAGACAGAGCATAATAAAATTGAAAATTTATATATTTTCTCAAAGTTGCATGATTTTTTAACAAGCAGGTCAAGCCATTAATAGGGGGATGGCGTCGCTATTTTAAGACCAAGTTTTCCACTTTTTCCCTATCAAAATCGACTACTTTATCGACTTCATTTTGCTGGGCGAGATAGGACGCCGTCTATTTTTAGACAATGACTCAGCACTTTTCCACTCTTGCAATTAAAAAAAACAGATGGCAGCACGATGTAACGCCACGTCCCTATTGCTCTTCACACTCATTTTGACCATTAAAGTTGCTGTTTTATACAATTCTGTTGCAAAATATCAATCAGAAACTTAGCAAAAAATCCGATAGTAAAATCACATGCACATCACCTTCGTAAAAAAAGACATTTTATATTACACACTGCATGTACAATTTTCGTAAACACAAAAAAAAAGTTGCAACCGACGGGATTCCAACCCAGCACCATTAGTGAGGACTATCGCCTTAGCCCGCTCGGCCATCAGACCGATGAAGTAAGGGAAGGATAAACGCATATATTAGCTTGACATTTCGGTCAAGTAGGTTTCCCATACTGATGAGCTACATATAGCAGGGTGTAATATTACATACGATTTCATAAAATAATGCAAAATTTAATTTTCACCCAGGCCTTTAGACGCAGCTGGATAACAACTTTTTTAGCTGTGTAACAAGAACAGAATAATTTTCGATAAATTTAAAAAGTTTAAGGGTATTTCCTGAGAAATTTGTTTGAATTTTCCCATTTCTCTAGTTTGATGTTAAATCCCAGAAAATTTTTATTCTAAATATCGATTGTTTTGAAGTTTTTTAATAGTTTTTTCGAGACCTAATGAATTCCATTTCAGTTGAAAACGCTTATAATGTCAAAGTGTTGATATGGCAACGTTAGAGGCACGCTGGAATTAGATACTGTTCCCCTAATGTGTGAGCATTTGATTTTTGACAAAAATGTGCCTGTCAGGGTAATTTTTAAATAAAAAATAAAATATTTTTAGAAATTTGCTTCTGTCGATGTTGTTTGTTAGATCATTTAAAGCAATTTTAACCTTTACGGCCATTCGCTGGTTTCAGTATTATTGCTCACAACTTTCTCAACCGAATCAAAAGCTCCGCACTGCGAAGTGTTACGCAGAGTTACGATTGCTTTGAAAGCTTTTCAGCCGTCATGGCGAGGAGGCGCTATAATAACGTCGCAGCAGCGTCTTCCCGGAATAAGCATAAGCATAAGCTGTGAAAAACTGCTGATTGATGAGTTAATTTATGCTCACTATCAACTCACTAGGTGTAAAATTTAGATGTTTATTCACTAACAAAGCTGAAATAACATCATTGTATTTTCTATGCTCTTAACGTGATAACTGGTATTTTTTTTGTTTTATGATTTTACTTTAGGTGAAGCCGTTGATCATTTGCGAAGAAAAATGAACATCACTCTATTGTAGTTTTTGAAATAAATCGAATTAACAGCGCGAATGCTTTTCATCTCGCGAAGCAATTGTTGATCTTTTCTGAGTGTATCTCAAATGTCACACGCAAAACCAAAACAAAATTTCGCCGCGGCACCAAACTGAAATGTCGCCAGTTGAGCTGCGAAAAGACTCGCGCCGCGACTTACACGGAGCACGGAATCGATCACGAAAATCTACCGGAAAGCGTTATGTGAGCGTGGGTTCGATCAACCAGATGGACCATTTTATGATGTCTAACTTGGAGAAGACAATTACGGCGCTTTTGATTTACAAATTGGTGGCTAGGTCTTCCCATTTTGATTCTAGAGCTTACTCAATCGGCACCCGCAACAACCCGCATCAGCAAAACTCTCCCGGTGGTAGGACACAACGGACCGGATTGAGGCCCTTGACAATGATGGCCATGATTCAGACGGAATCCATCCGCAATCAGCAACTCAACCAAGACTTTTTCCATGCTGCGTCTTTTTCTGAAGCTAAAAACCGACTGACCTTCAAAAATTACCCCAATTGAAACAGTTCTAGTCGTAGGAGAACTTAAAACCAAGATTTTAAACAATAATTTAATCTAAAGCGTTCCATTTCCTCGGCAAATCAGAAAAAATCAGCCACATTTTTCTCAACATCCGAAGCCGTCAAAACAAAAAAGCAAACACACTGATTCAAAATCACCTAAACATGCTTGACAGATATTTCGCGACAGAAAATCGTCGCGAGAGTTAAACCTGCTCAATTCGGTTTAGTGACGCGGCGAAAATAAAATTCTCTGTATTGAATTCAATTGGGTACTAAAGCCCTATTTCAATTTTTATGTACAACGTTAAAAAACACGATTAATAACCATTTCTGATCACTTTTTTCATTTTAATGCAACAAAAAAAATTGACAAGACAACATTTTTTCGATGGATCAACTATGGTCCCCTTGGAACGAGCTGTCAAGTAGGAGCTTTTCTGTCAAGAAGGACCGCGAGGTTAATTTTTCAAAATTGATTTTAAAATCCATGTTTAACTCTTTGTGGTCGTAAAAAGGGTCATTGTACTCAGAAAAATAAGCTTTATCGCAGTGAACAATAATATCCGCAATCTAAGCCTCATTTTAGGACCCAATTTTTCGAATTTCTGCACCAAAATGAATCAGCATGTGCTGGTTGTTGCCTTCTTGAAGCCAATGAAAGAATTTTTGGTCTAAATCAAATGTGTTTCAAAATTTATATAATTTTGTGTAAAAACCATTGACGTCGTAGCCTAGTTGGCAATCATTGATTAATGACGATTTCCATAATTTTGCAAGGAATGGGATAATCGTTACCAAAAAGAATCTGCATATGTAGGGCACTAACGTCATGATTCGAATTCCCGGACGCTTCGAAACCCGGACACTTCATTTTGTTTTATCAATTATTTGGATATAAGTTCGCATTATGAATGCCAAAACTGTGTTATTTGATGAACTCCAACATCAACTTTCAATTAAGGTTTGTTTGAACGCTGTAGTTAATGCCAAAACAATTAAATACAATATAATTATAAGTTTACCAAAAATGCGAAACATTTCACTTGAAATATTTCATAGACGTTCGAAGCACCGGGAAGGCAAAGCAGAAATTTATGGTTACGATTTCCTTAAATTCTAGCAAATTTTTATATAAACTATCGATTGTTTTGATGTTAACAGCTCATTTGAGACCTAAAGAATGCCATTCACTAACATTTCAGTCCAAATTTGTGCGATTCATAAGCAAAATCGAGTGTCCGGAATTCGAAGCAAAAGTGTCCGGATTTCGAATCAGCCTTTATCAGTGTCCGGGATTCGAAGCACAACAAGTTATCTTAATTTTGAAATTCTGATGAAAAATTGTTTTAAAAGACATATTTTGCATGCATTTTCTTGAAACTGACTGTTTATACTACATCCTGATGATATTTCTACATTTCCAACTTATTACATGATTTTTTGCCAGCTATAACAAAAATGATATGCTACTAAGTGTCCGGATTTCGAATCATGACGTTATTCTAAACAACTTGTGGAAGAAATTTTGTCAAAATATTGAAAGCGACGCAAAATTTATATCTTTGAACGAAAAATTTTCACGTTAGTTAAATGTGCCTTTTCAAAACATCAATCTAACATTGCTTAGCCAGTCTCATCAAGCATCACACTTTTATCTTTTTGCACTTCATTTTGACGCATTAGATAATGTTATAAGCGCAGCTATGGCAGGTTGAACTTAATTTAACTGGGGAACCAGTATCAGCACGCAAGTGCATCTATCTTAGAACAATCAGTAGAGAAAAAAAATCAGCCTCTAATTATCAAATATTTTCTCGTGAGATGCGTACGTTTCGCTACACTGTTGCATAAATTACTACGCCTTTCCAACCTAGTAGGCATTTGTTTTCCCCCTCATTTCCTAACTAAACGCACATGGGCGAAAGTTCTAGGCCACCTTCGATTGGTTTCAAGAGGAAGTGGAAAAAGCAGAGCAGTATTGTTGGTTCTAGAATGTGAAACCGCGAATGAATTGACACGATTGCCACGTGCTCAAATTCACACGGCAGTTTTACAACTGCGTACAAAAGTGAAAGAAGCATGTCGAGAATCCAAATTATCTTATCTGAATTTTCCCAACAAAGAACATTTCACCTTAAACGAACCGCCGGGTTGGTAACGCAGGGAGGGTTAATTAAAACGCGGTTCTTGAAATCAAAAGTCGCATGTTTTTGAATCGTCGAATCGGGTCACACCAAAGGTGAGCTCGCCGTTGCTGCTTTTTTGAATTGTCACGTTTGATGTGGTTATGTGAAGCGGACTGTAATGAATGCGTTGATTTTGTTTTTTCTTGAAAGTATCAGTTTTCTGTATTTTAAAGGCAGAAAACAACTAGACCTATGTTTAAATCAATTCAGAGCTTAAAATCAGACCAAACTTTCGTTCGCTTTGAATGTGCGTTTTTCAGAGAAAAGGCGCAGCAAGATTTCGTATGTGCTTGTGTTGATTAGTGGTGGGTTAAGCTTTGAAACTTGACCGCGAATGGTACGGTACTGGAGGAACCAGTTTAAAACAACTGCATCTCAATTTAAAACCTACGGTCAAGCCCAAATTGGTGACCCCAAAGCTTGTCTCGATTGATGGACATGAGCACCAATGGAATGTGACTAGTTCCTGGTTAGTCAGCTAGAGGTTGACGAACTCTCTCTTGTTATTTTTGTTCAGGAGGCCCAGACTTAAAAAAAAATTAATTATTTGTTATTTTAAACTTGTTTCGTGGACCAGATTATTTTCGTTGATATTTAGGCCAAGTAAGTCTAAATGTTTTTTTTTATATTTTTAGAAATATTTGGTTATGAGAATTTCATAACAAATTAATATTGTACCGTCAACTGAGGCAACCCGGGACTACAGTCTGAATAGGGAAAAAAGATTAAAAGTGTACCTTTGCCAATGTTTTGCAAAATGTAATTCTTACATGTTTAACTTCGTTCACCTGACTAACATTACACAGTAAGTTGTGGAACTCAGCTATAACTGTAACTCTAATTACGTTTCTTTATATCGAATAATTTTGAATTGGAAAATGGACTTTTTTTATTCTTTGACATTTTAACTATAAGTTTATGAATTTTTTTTTTTAATTAAAAAATTAAAGTGGTACTGAAACAGGAAAGCTCAAGCAAGTTTACTCGTAAATTTAAAAAAATAAGATGCAATAGATTAATACAAAAAAAACATAATTTTAACGCGAAATTGATGAGATATAGGGGAAATATGTCCATTTTAAGCCTAATAAGCAGTCGTGTTTGAATGATGCTGGATAATCTGGATTGTTCCTTGAAATTCAGTAAAACCAAGTACACCAACGAGTAGAGCAACTTTTTGTGAACATTTCTGTTTATTTTCACTTTTATTAAAGGTTATGCTATTCTTTTTCAAAAATATTCCAAAAATGCATTCTAATCAGTCGAGTGCATGGCTCAATCCATGCCCATTTTTCTATTTTCAGCTTAGTTCTTTTTTTTCTTCCAGCGCTCTTTTGGGTCTGCTTAGTGCTGCCAAAATTGATGAAATTTTAAGCGAACACTCACGAAAAGTAGCATTTATAGCGAAAGTTTCCTGGCAGCACTTGCTCACTCCAACAGGCGCTGCACCAGCATGCTGGTGGTGTTGGTGGCCACCCTTTGTTCTTTATTTGCCTTCGCTCCTTGCACGGTTTTCTTCAGCCTTCGATTGGAATGGGTATCCAAAACTCAAACGTCAAAAGACAGCGCGTTTGTTTTTTTGTATGGTGCTTGCTAATTATTTACATTTTTCGGGATTATTTTTCAAGTGAGTGACTAACTAATGGTCAAAAGAACATTTTGCCGGTAGTTGAAAGCAATTTTATATCTTAAGCGCTTTGAAATCGTTAGCGCAAGTGAAAAGATATTGATGGCGACTTTCGTTAAGCAGTTAACCTCTGATCTTGCGTGTGGATGTGTGTGCCACCAAAATGATGAGAAATGGTCTCGCAAAAATGAAATAATGATCAAAAGTGCATTAAATTTGATCTTTTTGGCCAGTAAGTGGCATAAATTTGCGTGCTTACTCGAGGCGGTGCTGTTGCTGGTAAGTTTATAGCCTGAAAAGTATTTTTGGAGCTTTAATCGAGCATCAAACTCTCCATATGACGAAGATAGGTGTTTGATTAGAAAGGGTATATTTCCCCTACCGTGATAAAAAAAAATCGGAATCATATTTATTGGATAATAAAATTTAAAGAATAGTTAAAGTTGAAAAAACGTCAGGTCAAAAATCTGAACAGCTGATGCAAACTGCTTGTAATGCTTACAACAGCACATCTTCCGGAAAATTCTCGCCGATGTCATTGTGACCGTGACTGTAAAAAACTACCCTCGAACAACAACCACCAACAATAGCCAACGCCTCAAAACCTTGCTACTACTGCTGCTGCTGCTGCCCGTTTTTAGTAGATGAGCCGACCTAGGCCTTGCTGCGCGGTTTGCGCTTATCGGACGGCTTATTCGAACTCGAACACTCGCGCCGAACGGACGTCGGAGGAGCTTCTTCCACAACTATTCGCGGATCGAAAGCCGGATCGCTTCTGGAGAAACCGGAAACCGGATGGACATCGTCGAGTACCACTTTGTGATTGTGATTTGTCTTTGATAAAAGTGTGTGTGTTTGTGAGAAAAATAGAGTGTGGTATAAGTTGAGTGAAATTTGAGTATTTAAGATACATTTAAAAAGCTCGAAATTGGCGCACAGCGAAGTTTTGAAAGAAACTTTTGTCACGGAGTTGCCCACATTATTTCTTTTGTGACCAGAACAAAATAACCCTTGTGCAAAGGGGATCATTAATTAGAACCAGAAAAAAGCACGTGCGATCGTCGCAGCTTCTTGGAACTGGACCCAGACGACACTATTGCCTTGTAATAAACAACAGGTAAGCCCAGATGAGCACGACTGAGAGGTGAATAAATTAATTTTTGATTTCAATATCAACATTTCTTGGTCATCGCTCGACGAACCGGTCTTTCGTTCGGGTAGGGCACCCTCAACTGTGGCAGGTCAGTGGCAGCAGAATTTTTGGCAAAAAAGAATTTAAATGTAAATGTGACATAATGAAGTTTGCATCCATGGCCATTTGTATGTGTAATATTGAAAGTAAAAGTTGATCAGCATAATTTAAATTTGCTCCTCATTGAAACTTTTCGCATTTTTTAAAGTTTTTCCAATAAAACGTATGCATGCAGCATGTAGGAAATTTCACGGCAAAAATTTTTCCCTTTGAGAAAATGCAATTTTGACGCAATGGAGCCTCTTTTGATTTTTCTGAATTTTTAAAAAAGTTCTATGTACAGTAACGTCATGATTCGAAATCCGGACACTTATAAGCATATCATTTTTCAGCAATTGGGTACTAAAGCCCTATGTCAATTTTTATGTACAACGGTAAATAACACGATTAAAAACAATTTCTGATCACTTTTTTTCATTTTAATGCAAAATTTTTTTTTGACTAGACAACATTTTTTCGATGGATCAACTATGGTCCCCTTGGAACGAGCTGTCAAGTAGGAACTTTTCTGTCAAGAAGGACCGAGAGGTTAATTTTTCAAAATTGATTTAAAAATCCATTTTAAACTCTTTGTGGTCGTACAAAGGTTCATTGTACTCAGAAAAATAAGCTTTATCGCTGTAAACAATAATATCAGCAATCTAAGCTTCATTTTAGGACCCAATTCCCCACGAAAACAGCATGATTCGAAAAAAAGTTCTCCGATCGGGCTCAAAAATTTTCTGGAGGTTCCTTGGCCGAAATCATTAGACCCGTATTTTTTGTTTGGCCATTAGGGTGACCTACGCCGTGTTAGGGTGGTCCAAAAAATGGCAATTTTCGTCGATTTTCGCAAAAACCACTTTTTTCAAAAAATCATATCTCCGCGCCATTTCATTCGATTTTAGCTGTCCTAAATGCAAAAGAAAGGTGATTAGTTTGCTATTTGGGAAAAATAGTAAGAAGTTTCAAAAATCTAGCTAAACATTTGAAAATGTCGTATGAAAAGTTAAAATGCAGTTTTGAAGGTCTCGGGACCAAAGAGCCTATGTCTGAAAATGATTTTATCGGATTCTTCGGAAAATTTCACATAATTTATCAAAAAAAATGAAAAACGCAACTTTTGGTACAAACATGTCATCGCTGAAAGTTATCGCAATTTTAGTGAAAAAAGTCGATTTTTTCCCGTTTTCGTCATTTTCCCATTTTTGCGCGTGGGGCGTCGAAAAACCCAGTTTTTATTTTCAAAAAATCGTATCTCAGAGTAGTGAAAACATAACTCCACCATTTTTTGATATGTTATGTGAAATTTTCCGAGGAATCCGATAAAAATATTTTTGACATAGGCTCTTTGGTCCCAAGACCTTCAAAACAGCATTTTAAGTTTTCATACGATCTTTTCAAATGTTTAGCTAGATTTTTGAAACTTCTTACTATTTTTACCAAAAAGCCGAACTAATCACCTTTCTTTTGCATCTAGGACAGCTAAAATCGGATGAAATGGCGCGGAGATAGATTTTTAAAGTGGTTTTTGCGAAAATCGACGAAAATTGCCACTTTTTGGACCACCCTAACACGGCGTAGGTCACCCTAATGGCCAAACAAAAAAAATACGGGTCTAATTATTTCGGCCAAGGAACCTCCAGAAAAGTTTTGAGTCCGATCGGAGAACTTTTTTTTCGAATCATGCTGTTTTCGTGGGGAATTGCTGTTTTGTTATAGCTGGCAAAATATAATGTAATAAGTTGGAAATGTAGAAATATTCATGCCAAATATGTCTTTTCTAACAATTTTTCATCAGAATTTGAAAATTAGAATGAATTGTTGTGCTTCGAATCCCGAACACCGATAAAAGCTGATTCGAAATCCGGCCACTTTTGCTTCGAATTCCGGACACTCGATTTTGCTTATGAATCGCACAAATTTGGACTGAAATGTCAGTGATTCGGATGCCAATGAAATATTTCAATGAAATGTTTCGCATTTTTGGTACACTTATAATTTTATTTTATTTATTTGTTTTGGAATTAACAACAGCGTTCAAACAAACTTTAAATGAAAGTTGATGTTAGAATTCATCAAATTACACAGATTTGACATCCATAATGCAAACTTATATCCAAATAAATGATAAAAAAGACGAGGTGTCCGGGTTTCGAAGCGTCCAGGAATTCGAATCAGGACGTTACCGCAAAAAAAAACTTGTATTTTCGGTAAAATTTTTGTTTCGTCAAATTTTACTTTTTTTGAAAAGTTATGATTTCAAAACAACTGAACTAGTGTAAATGCATTTAAAACGCATTTTTATTAAAATAGGAAAAGTACGGCTTGTTATTTAAATTTTTTGCACTAACTCTTTCACAGCTTAGCAAGTTATCTCCAGAATACCCTGACCATTGTAATAACGTACCCTTCTTCAAGATAATAACAACCCCTTCTTCAAGTTGTGACAACAACCCTAGAAGCTATTAACCACGTCAATGAGTTTCGTAGCTCGGGAAAACAAAACAGTTTCAAGTTACCTTAGCCAAGTAACTATTTGCACATCCGTCATAGCGAATTGTACGCGGTTAAATCTCTCATTTAATTTCATCAATCATCCATTTACAAGTCAAGGGAACGCCTAATGGCCAATAGGTACAATCACTGCGATAGATGCACTTCACAGAATCTTCACTAGGCACGAGAACGAAAACCACAAGGCAGCTTAAATACAATTCTTAACCGAACACTGAAGTTGTTATTGCCACGCTAAACCCAAAACAAACCAAAACAACTGCAGTGAAGAAAAACAACAAAACTGTAAATTTCCGCGTTTCAGGGACAAAACTGCAGTGTGCAAGAATTGCAAGTGAAAGGGATCTCGGAACCGGTTCAGAAAAAGTGCATCGACCACACGCCGTAGAACCGGGAACCTATCCGGAATGAACTTGAATCTATGACCTTGAGTGCGAAGAATTTTCTGCGTTAAAAGAGCGGGTTCCACGC
Organism: Culex pipiens pallens; assembly: GCF_016801865.2. Classification (NCBI taxonomy): domain Eukaryota; kingdom Metazoa; phylum Arthropoda; class Insecta; order Diptera; family Culicidae; genus Culex; species Culex pipiens. Next base: position 121,216,319 of record NC_068937.1, read on the forward strand.
CTGCTCGCGGAATGAAGTCGCCCTGAGTCAGTTGAAACTGAAATGATCGGCACATGGCTTAAACTTTCATTGCCGTTGTATTTATGTGATAGGGGGTGTACCGCATGAAATTGGCTTTATTGCACAGCTCGTCAGATGTTAAGATGGATTTTTGCGAAAAATTATGGCACTCAGTAAACCCAAGCAATTGCACGAAAATCAGCTCACATTTATCAGAGCATGAATTCAATTCGACTAGAGTCATTACTTGTAGCCTTCTGAGGGTGATGATCACGGATTTCGATCAGCTTCTCCGATGGTTAGTCGTGCCTAATTAGCCAAAGAACCCTCGGCAGTGCCCAGCTAGTCGAACAATTCTTGCGACTTCGACAAAGATGTCGTAAAATCAAACACACAGTTCTAACCTTGACTCGTACGAGAGAAAACCTTCGCTTCAAGTTTTAAGTGCCGTTGCTTTCCTGTTGTACATGTAGTTGACGGACCCCAAATGGGCGATGGTCAGCGATAGCGCAGCCATCGGGCGCAGGTGTTAATTTTCGTGACATGTGCTAACGGCAAACAAATCCAGCTTTGAAGTGAGAAATTTTCAAAGCAATATTGGGGCTCTCAAAAGTGCGCGTCAACCAGTTGTTCAAATATTGCGCCATATCGAAGACTTCACAGATGAAGCACCGAAAATTACTGCTTGTAATCAAGCATTTTTCTTCAAAGCTGTTGAGTATTTGGTGTCACCTTGAAGAAATAAGGTGTTTGTAGTTTGGTGCGAAAAGTTTTCATACAAAAGTTCCGTAAGAAAGGTGCTACAAACTGTGCTACGATATTGTCAATGAATAAGCGAGTGCGACTTGTTTATAACTCGTTATTCAAATCGAATGTAAATTGCTTGGTAATATGATCGATATCAGAGGAATTTGTAAAATTAAATGTGCGTGGGATGTAACGTAACAACGAAATCCGGACATAGTTTAAATACATTTAAGTGAGATCCGGCTTCAAAGAAGTACATAAATATCACCTAAGTGGCCATTACTTGAGACAGGGTTGCCAGATTCTCAAATTTTCAACAAATTTCCTGGAAAATTTGAAATTTATTGAAAATTTATGTGATCCTGGTTCTGATTATTATTTTGCAACAAAATTGTATAGAATAGCAATAGCTATAGTTAAAATAAGAGTGAGGATCAACTAATGACTTGACTGCTTGCATAAACAAACAAAACTTCAAAGAAAATAGGGTAAAGGACCCAAAAATCGCCCACTTTATAGTGGGAATCCTGGAAATTTGTCGAGAAATTAGTGACAGTTAATGTTTTTTGGTTCTATTTGTTGTGGAACGTTGATAAACTATTTGATTTTAAGCTTCCACAAGGTTTTTATCATAAACAAGTTTATTTTCGTTAAAATTTTGCGTTTTAATAAAGTGCTCTGAAGTGCCTATTTTCGCCCCCCTAAATCCAATTTTCGCCCACCCTTGGAACCAGTTTTCGCCCACGACAAAAATCAAGAAATTAATTAAATGAAATTATGGCCCAAAGCTAAGCAAATATGGTCTCCTATTGATACACAACATATTCCCGAAGCTCAATTTCATTGATGTGCACATATTTTATCGCAAAATAAATTGAAGGTCATAAAACCCTAGGAGTTTTTTTTAACAGATATCCTACTAATTTTGAGGTTCTCTGTACTCTCACTAAAAAATATGACTAAATCAAAATTCCTGGTAGAACTCATGTTTTCCCATTCACCCAAGATAAGGGCACATAGTTACAATTAGCTCCGAGATTAGCTCCATGTTGTTGTTGATTTTATTAGGGGAGCTTTAACCCTATGAGTCATTTGCTCCCGAATTGACTCAATAGAAAACTTTGAATACCTCTTAATAAAAATATTAAAGCACATGTGCTATTTTGAAGGATATTGTGTAACTGCTTTTCCATCCTCTGCTTGATTTGTTCTCCTATGTACCAGTAAACTCTTACCACATTTGAAATAGGTGTCCCATATCTCAGCTTAGGTTAAATTTTGAACATATGTTTGTACCAAAACACCCTAAGGGACCATCCATAAACCACGTGGACACTTTTTTGGGAATCTGTTTCCTCCCCCCCCCCCCTCCCCTACAAAACTTTTTTGTATCGATTGTGGACAATCGCCATACATCCCCTCCCCCCTCCCTGAAGTGTCCACGTTGTTTATGGATGGTCCCTAATGAAAGAAATAAAATAAATTGATTAATTAACTTTTAAAAATAATCTAGAATGTTGAAAATATATTTTCAAGCACATTTCGCTGTGATTAGATTAGTTTTTATGGTAAACGAAAACTGGTTCTAGATAAAATCTGAAAACACAGTACTAGATTTCGCCCTGGGCGAAAATTGGATCGCATGTTTTTTCATGACCCCAGAAATCGCCCACTATATTTTATTAAAATAACCTTTGGTAAACGGTTAAAACAGGTTAATCGATAGACTTTCATGAAGTTCAGACATACAGTGAAGCAGTGAATTACTCATTTACATTATTTTCGGACAAAATGAGTTGTTTTCGCTCATAAACATTATTACCCGCTGTAGTCGAAATTGACAAAAATATGGCGGCGGTAAGAAAGCTTTTTTTGACGTGTTTATAAAAACGTGATAAACAATAGCAATTCATTAGGAAAGTTTCAATTAGTACTAGAAATGAATGAATATTGAAACCTGCATAAGTAATTCAACCAAAAAATGATATAAGTTTGCTAAATACTGATTAAATCCAGTAGGTGGGCGAAAACTGGAGCAGGGCGAAAACTGGGTCCTCTACCCAAAATTTATAAGTTGGTTTCGTACAAATGTCAAATATAATTAAAATTATTTTTTTTTTGTAATAAGTTTACATGATATTGTGCAATTCCCACTAACTTGGACTTTGCACTAAATTATCGCTATCATTCGCACTATTGCGACTTGTCAAACTGGCTTGGGAAAATGAAAATTTCCTCAAAAGTGATCAAAGCGAGCCAAAGTTTATCGCTTGTTTTTCAGCTGCCATTCGCAACTTTGAAGGGCGAATGTCCAGTTTGGTGCGACTGGGAATGTAAATAAACAACGAGCGGTTGCCTAGATTTTTGATTTTTTGTTGTCGCGAGAGCAAAGTGCGGGCCAAATCCAAGTTACAGTGCAAGGATCAATAATTGTATCATATTTTAACCTCTTAAACCAAATCAAGTATTCCGAGAAAAAAACGCGTTTTTGTCACCAAATCTTCGCCACGGCTATTTCAAAGGAGAACGAGATATTAGCCTTTTGGTTTTTGCATCGTCAGCCAAAACCAAACAATATTTTAGAGAAATTCAAGTTTGTGGAACGTCCTCTACCACTTGAAGGGATAATCTCGATTTTGACAAAAGTGGATATTAGCGATATTTTCAATGGTGGGCAGTCAAGTGAATTATAAATATTCAACTTTACACTAATTCCTAATTCTTCTAGCACAACCCGCTTTGAGACATTTTTTGCATAAAAATAACGAATTAAAATTATAATAGTTATACTAATTTATAACTTATTATAGTTTATTTTCATTCCATAATATTTTAATTTTTTGTTGTCCAACAAATAAACAAGATCTATTCAAAGTTGTGAATGCTTCAGAAATTTATGTCATCTAAAATAAACCTTAACGACCTTAAGAACCTTACAGGAACTATCGATATGATTTTTTATTCATCCCCTAAAGTATTGTCTTAAAAGTTATTTACAACAAAGTTTGACCATTTTTACAATCAAGTTGTGGCAGAAACTTCCGCGGTTGCTGTGCACCCTTAACATGACATTTTTAGACAAACTAATATGTTCAATAAGAACAGTACATTGTTCGACAAAATTTACAGTTCTGGAGTTTTTTTTGAAAAGCTCCAATAAACCAAATTTTCAGTTTTTGCTTTTTGGGAGTTTTTTTAACCGCCTTTAGTCAGTGGTATTACACCCAAAAAGCAAAAACTGGAAATTTGGTTTATTGGACCTTTTAAAAAATCTCCAAAGTTGTTATTGAACTTTTCATTGAGTTGACCTCATTCACTATTTTATTTTTTTTTTCATTTAAAAAAATGTGCCAAAAAGGTAACAAAATTTTATCTTGCACTTAAATTACGGAAATTCCCGAGAAATTTACAAATTTCTCGGGAAATTTGGTGTCGGGAATTTCCGGGACAGGAAATTGGACGCTCTACTGAATTCCCATCCCTGACCTGACAGGGATTGTTGATACGATAAGATGAGGTGGTTTTGTGCCTTTTTGAGAAAGTGTCTTGAATAATACCAGACACAGCTGAAAGGGGCTTTGGGAGCGTTCTTTTATAACGTACCCAAGCAACACACTTTGCTAGACAAACGCATTTCCTAACTGGTTGTATAACCAATAGGCCTCGTTACCACAACTTGTTCTACAACTCCTGTGAACTGGAAAAAGCGCACTTTTTTCTGTTGTATAACTTGCCAGAAAAAGATGCAAGTTATCGGAGTAAGTTGGACAAATGTTATTGAAAACACTGTGCTAGCTAACAAGGAATTCAAAGAAAAAAGGGGGCGTGGCTTACGGCTGTGCTGTCAAATCAAAGCGCACACTGAAAAGGAAAGTTAGCTTGAAAACAGCTGTCTGACCGTTGCCCAACTTACATGTAAACAAACATTTCTTATTAGAATGTCGACGAGGCCAACAAGAATAGAATCTCTGTATATTTTGGAACGCGTGTTTCTGCCTGATTCATTCTTTGTTATAGCAAACAAATGATTTTTGGACCCCCTAACCTCCACGTAACAAAATTGTCATACAAAATCTTTTTTTTTGTATGGAGCGTAACACGGCCTTCGACTCATGCCAAATATGCCAAATATGAGCCATCTACGACAAAGGGAAGCGGGGTAAAACGGTGATTGAAGTTTGAGGTCCAGAAAACATAACAAATCTGGAAATCGCATTTTCGTTATACTTCAACAATTTCAATTCTCTTAGTTGCATTCGAAAGGTCTTTGCAAGCCCTTCAAAATGTGCCATAAAAACTATTTTAAGACTTGATATCAAGCTTCAATGCCCGTTTTAGACAAACAAATGCTGATAGTTTCATCCAAATCCTAACAACCTTTAGAACAAAACGATCAAAATCTACAAATACTGCCTCTTAACAAACCTCAATTTTCTTGTTTCTTTTTCTTTTATTGGCTATATTTCAGACAATCTTTATGAATTGTACATTAAATAAACTATTTTCCCTTTGCGACGTAGTTTTAGTCTTCAACTATCCACATCCATGCATGTCGCCGCCATTACTGCCCTGATACTCCCTCCCCATTGATGGCTTTCATTCTGACTATTAATAAAAAAGAAAATCATAGACGAGAAAAGGTCAATACGGATGGTTAGAAAATCGAGCTCAGTATTCCCTCACAAAAACTGGAAAGAACTCACCAAATCAGGAATCTTGGGCGTCAGTCCATTTGATCGTCTCGTCACATGTTGTCTTAATCTTCAATGTTCACAGTTGACATTACCAATTCCATCTGCAGTTCCTGGCCGTGTTCAGCGATTATGCAAATGAGAAGCGTTTCTTGGAATGGGACTACAGAAACCATTCCTCAAACACTTGCAGCTGTTCACTGAACTCGAGCTGCATCAAGCTAGAACCTGAATTATGGAGAAAAGTCATTTAAAAACCGGCAATAAAACATTCCGTGTACGTTTTTTTCTGAATTGTCCATCAACCTCATCACCTACAACTTTACCAAAGATACCAAACCGATCAGAAAATGTATTTTGTATGGACAGCTGCCAAAATTATATGGGATCTTGTACGAGTGAATCAATGACTTAAAATGGTTTCTTTGATCATAGGAAAAGCTTCCCCAAAAAGTTTAAGGCAAATTTAAAAATAACAAAAAAAACATGCCTGTTGTCTGTGGTTCAAATCTCAAGTTCAAATGTTCTGTTACTCATGTAAAATTATTGAAGGCAAGAACTACTGAGCCGATTACGTTCAGCCAGTGTCGATCATGTAACCTCTGCTCAATGGGTAACACCATTCAATTTGTGCAACAGCAGTAACCCAATCTCCAAAGCAAGAAGTTACAAAGTTAAATCAAAGCACTCGCTACCCACCGCTCTTAAGCCCTAAGGCCTGCTGAGTTGAGCATGAGCGTGTTTAGGCAAATTATCACATTGAGAGTTAATGAATGCGGGCAATTATTATAGCACAATAAATGTAATGGGATCAACTAGCTGCTCACCTGATGTCTTGAATATTTCCGTGCACTGCTATCCCGGATAGGGTGAACTAAAGATATCATCAAATTAATGAGTACTTCGGTGATTTTTTGCAAAAGGCGTAAAACTTTGGTAAAAACGCCGTAACTGCAAAGTCAACATTCAGAATTCAAATAGCCTCGTATTTCAAATTATTTATTCCTGGGGTCACGTACTGGCGATAGCCCGAACGTTTCGGTGACCTCTACATACTTAATATTCCACCAAGTCACAACGCACCACCGTCCAAGCCCAGTTATGTAAGGCGTCCCAGAACTTATCGCTACCCGGTTACTGTTACTTTCAGGCAACGTCGCCGCTCCACCCGCAGGAAGTGAGGTCAAAGTATTAATTAGCCCCCCCCAACTGTCAATGCTAACTAGACCTCCTCCGAAGAGTGCAAGCTCATCGCCGATGCACCGATTTCTGTGGCGGCGAAGAAAAGCTAAATGTAGAAGATTTAAGGCGTCATTTCAGCGTAACTGAAAGTTCGCGCACCCGCGTGTTTGTGTGTGTTCTGCTACTGTGTTATTGTTGCGTTTAAATATTACTGGCAGAGAAGTCGCAATTTGATTAGGGGAGAGTGGGGAGACTTGATCCCCTTTTTTTGTATCGCACATAACTCTGTCAATTTATCACAAAACTATGATCTTTTTGCATGAATTGAAAGCTTAAACATTCAACTATTTTTGGCTGATAAGGGTATTTCATCAGATAAACTCTTCGAATCATGCCAAGCGCTTTAAAAAAATATTTTAAACCGGCATTTTAAAAATGTTAGGGGTAACTTGATCCCTTTTTCAACATTTTGAAGAAATCTTAAGCAAAATGTTTCTTATTCATCCAAACTTTTAATTTTCTATAAGTTACAGCAATTTCACATTAAACCTGTGCGTTTGTGTTCAAAATATAACATGTTTAGCATGCAAAATATTTAAAAACATCAGATTTTCTTTTTTAGACCAAAATTGAGCATGTTTACAAAAGCTGGTAATTTTTGTTTACAAAACTTTTGAAAAATGGTTCAAACTGCAGTAAGTTATATAAAACTATACTAAAGAAAACTATGTACGAAAACCCAGCCCAATTATTTAATCTTGAGGCTGATTCCAGTGACTGTAAAAATTCAGGGATCAAGTCTCCCTAAACGCACTTTTTTAAACAATTGATTGTAAAAATAGTATGACGATAAATTTAAAGTCAAATGCGTAAGGGTTTTGGAGTCGATATGTTTATCAAACAATTCATGTATAAAACATATTTTTTGAATAATTTTTGAGTGTTTTCTATACTTATCAAAACAAAGAAAAAAGATCTCTTGGAAGTTTTTTGCAGCACTTCTTAGAAAAATGTGTGTAACTCAATCTAAACATTTTTTAATTTTTTTCTTTGTTTTCTACCATGAGTTTTAGTCAATTTCGCACAACTTTCTAGAACAAAGCTAATTGTTTTACCCTTATGCTGACGAGATACAGGCTTGGGATCAAGTGTCCCCGGGGATCAAGTCTCCCCACTCTCCCTATATCTCTGCTTCTTACTTGAGCTAAACGGCTTACCTGGTCTTAACTAGATTATGAACTTGCAATATTTATAATTTTTTGAACATCTTCTTTTAACAAAGTTTTAAATAAGATCATAACAAACCTTTTTGAAATAATCTTACTATATTATCAAACAACTTCTCACGAAAAAAAAAATCATAAAATGTTCCTTAGCTGATAATTTATTCATACGATTATCTAACTTTCCTTTGTTAGTTTTAGAAATATAAGGTTGCATCATTCCACAGGCTGTTGAAGTAAGAGTACTTCAGCATAACTTTTTTTTATTCCTCCTAAATCTTTATGTTTGTAACATTGCTTTATAGGCGTTAGTACCTTAACGAACATCAACAACAATCGGTGACTTGCTAGAAGTTCTAAATGTCTCGCAACCCCATGCAATACTCGAAGTCTAACTGCTCATTTTCCCTGGGAAAATCGCGTATCTTACCCTTTTTGTTCAACAAGGTAAACGGATCAAAACGGCCCGGCGCCCGGCTAATTACATTACGTCGCTAATGTCCGCGCCGATTGTCACCGTGCTCATCACCAATTCAGCGACTTACAGCCGGTCGCGGAATTACCGCTCCGCTGGCCATCACCGACTTGCTCAGCCTACCTTGAGCGCCAAGGTCTGCAAGACGCGCCGCAGCCGTGCAAAAACTTGTTTCCGATTTTATCAACTTGCGGCGGTGTGTGATATTTATTTTGGAATTCCGCTTCTTTTTTCGCAGACCTTTAAGAAGTTGAACAGTGACGACGCCCTGGCAGTCATGTCATCGGCCGAAACGACGACGCCCACCGGCTCGAGTGGGAACAGTGAGACCCTTGGCAGTAGCAGCAATGGTTGCACAACCGAGACGACAACGACGACGACGACCCCCGCCAGCAGTAGCCAGCCCAAGTCACGTGACACCACGCGGGAAGCCAGCTGGCCCTGGGTTCTGTTCTACATCCACCTGAACATCCTCGGCGTGTACGGGATCTTTGTGCTGTTTTCGCACACCTCGGCCATCACACTCGTGTTCAGTAAGCGCGTTGAGTCTTTTAACAAGTTTGTCATAATAAATCTTTACACATCCCTTTTTTCAACAGCGGCTTTTTTAACCTTATGCGGAATTCTGGGTGCCACTGCGGGAGCCCATAGGCTGTGGGCCCACAAGACCTACCAGGCGTCCACGCTGCTGCGGTTCGTACTGATGCTGTGCCAAACGATGGCAGGACAGGTGAGTAAAATTATTCATCGTTTCTCTACCTTCTTCAAGGTTGATACTTTCTTCCAAGCATTACTGATTAAAAATACATAAAAATGTTATTCGTGTGCATGGTAATCCGGTCCTAACATTTACCTTTTTTGACAGCAGTGTACTATGGTAGATTGGGTGACCATGTTTCAAAAAAGTGACCTTCTCCAAATAATATTTGTTATTTTTTTCTCGAAAGTAAACATTCTAACAAACAAAAATCCAAATTTTCAAAGCTCTAAGTTTGTTAATTACGGAGATACGCACACTCAAAATATTGTTCACCACAATGTTGCATGAAAATACAGGTGATTATTTTCCATATGGATGTTCATGCCAAATCTACGTGAACCTCTGGAGGCAAGGCTGTATTAATTTTCAAGTGTACCAATACAATCATACGCCACATCACAAGAATTTCACGTTCAGGTTGCAGACAATTCACGCAACCCATGCCTGATTTGAATGTGAATACTATATGATTTTCTACTAACTTTTACAGTGTGGGAGGTTGGGGGTGGGGGTTTTCTTCTTCTTTTTATTGTTATTTAGGTTCTCAAATGAATGAAAAAGTTGAGTTGTTCTTTTAAAATTTTATTTTCACAATCGCTGTTCATATTCACTAATACACCATCTCAATTAAACCACTCTATACAATACACTATTTTTTTATGTCTGGAAATTCCGAAGGGCATTTCACAAACGCACCCATGTGTAGTGAATGAGTGTGGCAGAGAAGAGAGAGTGAGAATAGAGAGAGTGTATGTAGTGTAATGAGAGAGCAGGCAAGCCGAGAGAGAAGTTGAGAATGTGTGCGTGAGCAAACGAGAAATAAACCAGTCGTGTGTTTTGCTTTGGCATGAAAAGACGTGTCTTATTATTTGGTTCGAAATATTCGGAATTCGCGGAATAAATCGGGGGAAAGTCACGACAATGGCGCAGCAAATGCTCCCGTTGCAAGTGTGAAGTGTAATTAGTGAAGATTGAGTATTTTTTTTTGTTTTTAACAAGTTGCATTGTTTTGATGATGGGCGAGATGTGTTTGCCGTGTGGCTAACAGCAGTCGCCATGATGGCGTCGGTGTTTGGTTGCAGTAGCAGCAGTGTTGAAGGTCTGACGCCTCTGACCTTGGTGGCAGCAGAAATGTTTGTGTGGGATGACAGAGTGGCAATTCTTGTTTTTCCTTTTGCTGTGTTTGGTGGTTTTAGAGGAAAATTTACAGTAGCAGCTGAAAGAAAAAAATAAATGGGGAATGAAGACGTCATTTGTTTGGAAGTATATTCCCGCTAAGGTAAGACAGTAAAAATAAAGATCAACGTTGGACGGATTTGCTCGAAATCAAATATAGTAAACACTCTAGTGTCGGACCGATGTCGGTTTGATGTCGGATGGATTTTTGGTTTTTTGTAGAACCGGTGCTGAAATAATGAGTAACGTACGGCCAATGTTTTTCTTGAGATTTGTTGTTATGTTTCGACAGGATAAATGTTTGTGAAAAATTTTAATGTACTATTTTCATTTATTCAGGCGATACTGAAAAAACAATATGTATGGTAAACACTCTATCGTCGGACTGATGTCGGGTTGATGTTTGATGGATTTTTTTATTTGCGAGAGCCTGTGCCGGGATGAAGAGTAACGTACGGCCAATGCTTTTCTTGAGTTTTGTTGTTGTTTTACAGTAGGATAAATGTTTGTGAAGATTTAATTATGGATTATGGACAGTAGATATAATTTATCGTCGGGCCGATGTTGGATTTATTTTGGGTGGAATTTTTGATTTTTATATGCCCCTTGCTGTAATGAAGAGTAACGTACAGCCAACGCTCTTCTTCAGTTTTGTTGTTGTTTTTACAGCAGGGTTAAAGTTTGTGAATATTTTATGGAGTTTTTTCATTTATTAAGCGATATTTAAAAAGCAACATGAAAATCTAGTTCTTTGAGAAAGTAAAGCGTGGATGGTTGAACTTTGAGCATGAATTAACGCAAGGGTAGAGCGTAATTCTTGATGTCTTGAGGTTGAGTCCCCTTCGAGGGTAGAGCGTGATTCTTGGGGTTTAAAGCTTGAGTCCCCTGTGAGGGTAGAGCGTAGTTCCTGGAGTTTTTGAGCTTGAGTCCCCTGTGAGGGTAGAGCGTAGTTCTTGGAGTTTTTGAGCTTGAGTCCCCTGAGAGGGTAGAGCGTAGTTCTTGGAGTTTTTGAGCTTGAGTCCCCTGAGAGGGTAGAGCGTAGTTCTTGGAGTTTTTGAGCTTGAGTCCCCTGAGAGGGTAGAGCGTAGTTCTTGGAGTTTTTGAGCTTGAGTCCCCTGTGAGGGTAGAGCGTAGTTCCTGGAGTTTTTGAGCTTGAGTCCCCTGTGAGGGTAGAGTGTAGTTCCTGGAGTTTTTGAGCTTGAGTCCCCTGTGAGGGTAGAGCGTAGTTCTTGGAGTTTTTGAGCTTGAGTCCCCTGAGAGGGTAGAGCGTAGTTCTTGGAGTTTTTGAGCTTGAGTCCCCTAAGAGGGTAGAGCGTAGTTCTTGGAGTTTTTGAGCTTGAGTCCCCTGTGAGGGTAGAGCGTAGTTCTTGGAGTTTTTGAGCTTGAGTCCCCTGAGAGGGTAGAGCGTAGTTCTTGGAGTTTTTGAGCTTGAGTCCCCTGAGAGGGTAGAGCGTAATTCTTGGAGTTTTTGAGCTTGAGTCCCCTGTGAGGGTAGAGCGTAGTTCTTGGAGTTTTTGAGCTTGAGTCCCCTGAGAGGGTAGAGCGTAGTTCTTGGAGTTTTTGAGCTTGAGTCCCCTGAGAGGGTAGAGCGTAGTTCTTGGAGTTTTTGAGCTTGAGTCCCCTGAGAGGGTAGAGCGTAATTCTTGGAGTTTTTGAGCTTGAGTCCCCTGTGAGGGTAGAGCGTAGTTCTTGGAGTTTTTGAGCTTGAGTCCCCTGTGAGGGTAGAGCGTAGTTCCTGGAGTTTTTGAGCTTGAGTCCCCTGTGAGGGTAGAGCGTAGTTCTTGGAGTTTTTGAGCTTGAGTCCCCTGAGAGGGTAGAGCGTAGTTCTTGGAGTTTTTGAGCTTGAGTCCCCTGAGAGGGTAGAGCGTAGTTCTTGGAGTTTTTGAGCTTGAGTCCCCTGTGAGGGTAGAGCGTAGTTCCTGGAGTTTTTGAGCTTGAGTCCCCTGTGAGGGTAGAGTGTAGTTCCTGGAGTTTTTGAGCTTGAGTCCCCTGTGAGGGTAGAGCGTAGTTCTTGGAGTTTTTGAGCTTGAGTCCCCTGAGAGGGTAGAGCGTAGTTCTTGGAGTTTTTGAGCTTGAGTCCCCTAAGAGGGTAGAGCGTAGTTCTTGGAGTTTTTGAGCTTGAGTCCCCTGTGAGGGTAGAGCGTAGTTCTTGGAGTTTTTGAGCTTGAGTCCCCTGAGAGGGTAGAGCGTAGTTCTTGGAGTTTTTGAGCTTGAGTCCCCTGAGAGGGTAGAGCGTAGTTCTTGGAGTTTTTGAGCTTGAGTCCCCTGAGAGGGTAGAGCGTAGTTCTTGGAGTTTTTGAGCTTGAGTCCCCTGAGAGGGTAGAGCGTAGTTCTTGGAGTTTTTGAGCTTGAGTCCCCTGTGAGGGTAGAGCGTAGTTCCTGGAGTTTTTGAGCTTGAGTCCCCTGTGAGGGTAGAGTGTAGTTCCTGGAGTTTTTGAGCTTGAGTCCCCTGTGAGGGTAGAGCGTAGTTTTTGGAGTTTTTGAGCTTGAGTCCCCTGAGAGGGTAGAGCGTAATTCTTGGAGTTTTTGAGCTTGAGTCCCCTGTGAGGGTAGAGCGTAGTTCTTGGAGTTTTTGAGCTTGAGAGACCCCTACAAGAAAATCACCAAAACTGATATTTTCTCAATACGCGCAATATTTCTGAAATTCTGAAAATGAGAAAATTGGGTCCTAAAATGAAGCTAAGATTGCTGATATTATTGTTTACAGCGATAAAGCTCATTTTTCTGTGTACAATGACCCTTTTCACGATCACAAAGAGTTTAAAATGGTTTTTTAAATCAATTTTGAAAAATTAATCCTCGTGAATCAAAATAAACATTTTTATGCATGTTTCTATAGTGAAATTGTCTCAGGAACACGAATATGATAAAATTATCACCAGGAAATGGGATCTAAGGGGTCCCCCGGGCAAAAATGTACAACCGAAAACTTCACTAAAAGTGTCTATTTAATATTTGATGATGATGGCCCTCCACTTACCCCCGCCCATGGGAATAGCAGAGTGTCTGATTTATCTTGTTAGATATTTTGTTTAGTTAATTCACTTCTTGTTTTCATTGTTATGTTGCTATTATTATTTATTTTTTAAGCCCATGCGCGTCCATCAACCTTATTTTATTTATTTATTTTTTTTTTGCTAATTTTGTCATCATACAAAGATATATCCACTCGGTTCTACCTCCACCGACGGATCAAACGCGTCTCGTAGCTTTGGAAATCCATAAACCCTGAAGCATCTTTGGCGCCAGCATCTGCCCCGTCAAAAACGGATTCGCTGGACCCGCACCGATGGCATCGTGGATGGCATACATATCCTCGTACCACGAACTAGTTCACCTTCGGTTCCACCTGCCACGGTGACGATTCCTGCCCAGTGGGACCACCAGCGGAGCGGCACAAACCTGCAGCGATTTTGTCACGGAGTCGGCAAAAAACTCACCGATTGCTTTGTTTATTTACGAAAACTGCAGTAATAAACCAAAACAAACACACCGAGTTGCCAAACCCGATCAAAAACTGCTCGACGGCAAGACGGCAAGGTTGCAAGATCGATTTGGTTTGGTTAAAAAGTCGAGCAGACGCTGGCCGCTTTAACTCGCTTTAACGCGCGTTAACTTGCGATAACTTGCTTTGAGGTGGCGTTATGTGAAAACTCGGCACGATGAGTAGCGTTGATGCTTTTCGAGCTCGTTTTTGTGCGTTTTAGAGTGACGTCCTCCTCGGATATTCACACAATTAATACATTAAAAAAGTGACTTAATCTACACTTAACTAGTACTCAAATCATATACCAACATTTTCTTTTACAAAACCAAATGTCTTCCTTTTGAACACCGCAAAGTTCTTTTCAATTTTAAAGTCTCTAGGCAATGTATTGTATAGTTTTATACCTTTATAAAATAATGAATTTTGTGTGCTTGTTAAAAGAAACGATGCTGCTCTTATTTCTGAAGCCATACGAGTGTTGTGCTGATGAATGTCTGAATTAAATTATCAAAGTTTCAAGATTTTTTTTTATATTTAATTGGGTCCTAAAAGCCCTATGTAAATTTTTATGTACAATGGTAAAAAAACATGATTAAAAAACATTTCTGATCACTTTTTTTCATTTTATTTTTTTCAATTTCTGAATTTTTAAATTGCTGAATTTTTAATGTGAAGCCGTTGATCATTTTCAAGGAAAATTGATCATCAATTTAAAATGCTCTGTATTTCATTCAATTTCTGGAGCAACATTTGAAAGGGGCGGTATGACATTTCTCTTACGGCCTTTCATCCCATTTAAACGCAGTGCTCTGCGAGGGTAGAGCGTGATTATTGGTACTTTGAGCTTGAGTCTCCTGAGAGACATTGAGATCTTAAATTCGAGATCGCGATTGAGATTATGGGTAAAATTAAAATAAAATATCTGCATTTTTTTTCGGATTTCACGGTAATGATTCTGATTGGGTTTCAAAGAAGATGTAGTAAAAGAAATATGCCGTCGATCGTTGGAATAATTGGTGGAGGAATTGTAGATTTTCAATCTTCGAAGTGATGATTTAAAAAACGATAGGCTCATAACCTATTCAACTTAAATTTTGATTGAATTCCAGGGTAGATGTAGTAAAAAAATAAATAAAAATTGTTGGACAAGTTGGCAGTGAAATTTGAAGATTTTTAATTTTTAAATCTGACGAGTTAAGAAACTTATAACCTATACGACTTAAATTTGAACTCATGATTAGATTTCAGGGATGATGTAGTAAAAGCTAGAGTAAAAGATTATTAAACAATATTGTTGGACAAGTTGGTGAAGGAATTTGTGAATGTTTAATCTTTCAAAGCGTTGATTTAAGAAACGATTTCATGCAGGAATTTTAAATGTATCGATTGTTGAACAAGTTGGTGAAGGAATTTGTATTTTTTTAATCTTTTAAAGTAATGGTTTAAGAAAAGATAGGCTCATACGACTTAAATTTGATTCCAGGGAAGATGTAGTAACCACAAAAAAAGATTTTGTTGAACAAGTTTGTAGGAAATTTGAAGATTTATTCTTTTAATCTAACGATTTAAGAAACGATAGACCATAACCCATTTAACTTAAATTTGAGCTTATGATTGGATTCCAGGAAAGATGTAGAAACAGATAAGAAAACAAATGATTTGTGGACAAGTTGGTAAAGAAATTTGATGATTTTCAATCTATTAATCTGACGATTTTAGAAACGATAGGCTCATAACCTACACGACTTAAATTTGAACCCATAATTGGATTCCAGAGAAGGTGTAGTAAAAGATTATATAAAAATATTGTTGAACAAAATGGTGAAGGAATTTGTAAATTTTAAATCTTTCATAGTGATGATTTTAGAAACGATACGATCATAACCTATTTAACATAAAATTGAGCTAATGATTGGATTCCACGGTAGAAGTGGTAATTGATTATTTAAAAAAATCAGTTGTTGTAAACTTGGTGAAGGAATTTGTAGATTTTCAATGTTTTAATGTGATGATTTAAGAAACGATATGACAATAACCTATTCAACTTAAATTTAAGCTCTTGATTGGATTTCAGGGAAGATGTGGAAAACGATAAGAGAATAAAAATGATTCGTGTACAAGTTGGTAAGGAAATACACAGATTTTTATTCCTTTTTAAGTGATGATTTAAGAAACAACAGGCTCATAACCTACACGACTCAAATTTGAACTCATTATTGAATTTCAGGGAAGATGTAGCAATAAATTATTTTTAAAAATCTTTTGTTGGGCAATCGGGTGAAGAAATTAGTAGGTTTTTAATCTAATCTTTTTAATGTGAGCTAATGATTCTATTCAAGGGTAGTAATAGATTTTAAAAAATCTACACGACTTAAATTTCAGCGCATGATTGGATTTCATGGATGATGTATTAACAGATTTTTTTTAATATTGGTTGTTGGTCAAGTTGGTGAAGGAACTTGTATTTTTTATCTTTTAAAGTGATGATTTTAGAAAAGATAGGCTCATAACCGATTTAACTTAAATTTGAGCTTATGTTTGGATTCCAGGGAAGATGTGGTAAAAAATAACTAAAAATCGGTTGTTGGACAAGTTGGTGAAGGAATTTGTAGATTTTCAATCTTTTCAAAGTGATGATTTAAGAAACGATAGACTCATAACCTACACGACTCAAATTTGAACTCATTATTGGATTCCAGGGAAGGTGTAGCAATAGATTATTAAAAAATCGTTCTTGGACAAGTGGGTGAAGAAATTTGTAGATTTTTTAATTTTTTCAATGTGATAATTTAAGAAACGTTAGGCTCATAACCTATTCAATTTAAATTTTAGGGAATAATTGTATTTCAGGAAAGATGTAGTAAAAGATTTAAAAAAATCAATTGTTGGGCAAGTTGGAGAAGTAATTAGTAGATTTTCAATATTTTAATGTGATGATTTAAGAAACGATACGCTAATAACTTTCGCGACTTAAATTTGAACGCAGGATTTTATTTTAGAGAAGATAACGTAAAAGATTTTTAAAAATTAGTTGGTGGGACAAGTCGGTAATGGAATTTGTAGATTTTCAATATTTTAATGTGATGATTTAAGAAACAATCTTTTTGTAGTTATGATTTGAGAAACGATGGACTTGTAATCTACACCACTTGAATTTTAGCTCCAAATTGAATTTCTGGATAATTGTAGGTTAAAATTCCCGATCAATTAATTAATTACACGATAACTTTCGAAGTTGTCGTATTTTATTTCTTTAATTGCAGGTAACCATGCTGACGTTGGGGTTTTGGCAGATATGTGTCACGATCAAGGATACCGGAGAAGTATTTATCGGAGCCGAATCCTGAGATGAGCTGAGTTTCCTGACTACCATGGATCAACAAAAGCTGATTTTAATCTGCAGATGAATTTGTTATTGAATTTTTAGAGTAGGAAAGAACGAGGATGTAGTGAATGAGTGTGGCAGAGAAGAGAGAGTGAGAATAGAGAGAGTGTATGTAGTGTAATGAGAGAGCAGGCAAGCCGAGAGAGAAGTTGAGAATGTGTGCGTGAGCAAACGAGAAATAAACCAGTCGTGTGTTTTGCTTTGGCATGAAAAGACGTGTCTTATTATTTGGTTCGAAATATTCGGAATTCGCGGAATAAATCGGGGGAAAGTCACGACACCATGGTCCTTAGTTCCGGCGTTCTTGCTGCTCGCGGGGTTCCCTAACCTCCTGCCGTACGCGGCTGACGTTTTCGCCATCAACTTCCTAGCACCGACGTCACGAAAATCAGCGCCCAAGAATGATCCGTCGCGGCCTGGGGTTGGGCATTCTTTCCACTTAAAATCGTCGATCATATCAGCAAGCGACGGTCGGGCTCCAACTTGGCACACGAATTTTCTGTGGCGATGACCGAGGCAGTACACAATCATTCCCGTAGAAAATTTTCGGTTCGGTTCCATTGGGGAGGGCTTTGAATTCGGGCCTCCTGTCGTGGAAACAAAACCTGAAAATAGAACATAAACAGAATAATAAATATTGATTTTCCAATATTTGGCTGTAATGATTTATTTCACTTACCGAATACGGCAACAATTGCCAAACATTTGATCCGCCAATCGAACTGTTTTAATTTCAAACAACGGAGAACGCCAACACTTCATCCGTTCGACACGAAAATAATGGCTCAACTGAATGGAAATTTGCTAAGTGCCGATCGCCAAGGGCTGAAATTTTCAGACAGGAATTTCACGCAACCTTGACTGAATTTTCACCACAAAGTTGCATGAAAAGGTGTACAGATTTTTTCCATATCAGTTTCCATGCGGAGGTTGCATGATTCTCATGCAAACACAAAACCAGCTGACTGCAAGCCACGCCTCCAAATTTTCAGGCATGGATTTCACGTGGCATTCGGTTGTGTGAGTGTAAGCTGCGTGAAAACCAAGCAGAGTTGACATGAATGCATGGTGAAAGTTGCATGACTCATGTGAAACGTTGTTTTGGACCAAAAATTGGCTGCCACCGGAATTTTCATGCGACTATGTAGTGAAAGGTTTTTTGAGTGCATGCTTAGTGCGTCTATCCCGGGAATTTCCGGGACAAAAATCCCGGGATTTTTCCAAAACCGGGAATTCCCGAATTCCGGGATTTTTTACAATTTGTCCCGGGAATTCCCGAAATTGAAAAAAAAAATCAAATTAAAGCACGGAAATATATATATTTTTTTTATGTAGAAATACATTAATAGTTGAATTATTATTTTAATTTTATGCCGATATCAGCATTAATTTGGCTTTTAAGTGAAAATTGTTGAAATTTGTATATGCATACAGGTTCACAAAATTCCTAGTGTTTTAAAATTTTTTTATTTATCTCTTTATATTATTTAAAGAAGCCGGGAACCGTGGTGTAGGGGTAAGCGTGGTTGGCTTGGGTTCGATCCCAGACGGTCCCGGTGGCATTTTTCGAGACGAGATTTGTCTGACTACGCCTTCCGTCGGATGGGGAAGTAAATGTTGGCCCCGGTCTAACCTAGAGGGTTAGGTCGTTAGCTCAATCCAGGTGTAGGAGTCGTCTCCCTGGGTCCTGCCTCGGTGGAGTCGCTGGTAGGCAGTTGGACTAACAATCCAAAGGTCGTCAGTTCGAATCCCGGGGTGGATGGAAGCTAAGGTGTAAAAAGAGGTTTGCAGTTGCCTCAACAACCAATCCTTCGGACACCTAGTTTCGAGTAGGAATCTCGCAATCGAGAACGCCAAGGCAATGCTATTGAGCGAATAATTTGATTTTGATTTGATTATTTAAAGACTGGTTATTACATTTTTGAATATAAATAATTTTAAAAATTGGATAGAATATATTAAACTATTCAGACTTTTTTCCCGGTTTTCCCCAATTGGCCAAAGCAGAATAAAATAACAAAATTTATTAAATCCACTTTAAAGATGATCTCTCCTGAAAGTTTCATGAAGAAAAAACTGAGCAAGAGACGATTTAAGCACAAAATTTTGCCGTGCGCAAAGCAAACTGTCAAGATAGGATGGACCAAATTGGCTAAAATTGGGGAGAAGACCCACAAGACCTCTCGTGTACATGACGATGCCTGATTTTTGAATTTAGCATATTTGAAAAATGCAAGAATCAAAAGCTCTCTAGCTTTTATATGAAAAACATAAAAATATTTTTATCTTATCTTTTATCTTTTATCCAATTTTTTGAAACTGCCAACTTCAAATTGTTATATCTTGGCAATAGTACAACCAAAAGTTTTAAAAATATTTTGTTGATAGTTGAAAATATATATTTTAATGTCTCGAAAATAGATTTAAAAAAGTTAAATATGTTCTACCAACTTCTGACATTTATGCCGATTTACATTTATGTAACCCCTTAAGCTATTTAAAAGCTGTCGTCTATGTTTAGGTTGAAGTGTAGATTATCACCAAATAATATAATTGAGCTGATTCTATGATTTTAAGTTTGAAAACATAACAAATATAATAAAAATATAGATTCAATGACTGTTTAAAAAAATCCCGGGATTTCAAAAATATGTTTCTCGTTTCCCGGGAAATTCAAAACCCGGGAAAATTGAACGCCCTACGCATGCTGCTGAAACTCAAAAAATGGAGTAAAAAGTTAGCGTTTTCGTTAAAAAAAAGCTCATTTTTTCATTTTAACATAGCTCAGCCATTTTAAATATTTTATTAGGACAATTATACATCGTTGGAAATGTAATGAGATAAACTTTGAAACTATTTATAGATAAAATGTTGTTTCCAAACCAAAAACTGAAGTTTTCATTGAGTAACTGGAGCATTTTTTTTTGACAAAATTTGTTTTTTTTTGTGTTTATTAATCGAGTATTTTTTTTTTGCTAACCGATGCTAAACATGAAACTAAGATCACTTGAAAGATTGGATCATAAACTAAAATTGCTGAAATTTCAAGCCGGAAGGGGTTGTGTCCTTAAAGTGGGGATGTATTAGCATATCCATAATATAATAATATAAACTTGCAATACAATATATACGCAATTCTGTTGAACTTGCATATGTATGAAAAGACTATTTTTATTATAAACAAAACACTGTTGAAAAACATGAAAAGTCTTAAAAATCGACCTATACCATTTCAATACCATACAATTACCCAAATTTGTATCAAAAAACATTTGAAAAGCAAACAAATAATTTGGCCGCCTGTTTGTATGGGGATGGCCCATAGTGCAGTGGTAGTACAGAAATCAATTTGTCACAACAAAACCACCGCCACTATGCACAGTGGGCGAAATGGAACCCAAAATCGGACTTAATTGAACGCGGCTGGTTCCCTGGTATAAAACATAGTGTTTCTTATGTAAAAAAATCCGGGGAATCGATTGGTGATGGATTCATCCACCGCACGAAACGGCAAAGGGTCCATTTTGCCCCAATTACTCATTTTTTAACATTTTTTCTTGAAAATCGGTCTGTATTTAGAGCGGAGGCTTTTTGCGGCCTTTCAAAATGCACTTAACTTATTTGAAAATGTCCCAGGAATCCAGTAAAAATAACCACTTGCACCGCAAAAATCATCTAGGGTCCATTTAACCCCAATTCCGCTATAAAAGCATTTTTGGCCGTTTTCAAATGTTAGGTCAGATTTCAAAAATCTGAGAATATTTTTATCGTAAAGATCAGACAATTTTACATAAGAATGACGATTTGCACTTGAAAGTTTGACACATTTATGTTGATATAGAAATTAAAATAAATAAAAAGATTGAAGAATCACTTTTGGGCCAATTTTCCCAAACGCAGAATAAACTGCCTTTCACATACATTTTATTTTCATCAACATAAATGTGTCAAACTATCAAGTGCAAATCGTTATTCTTATGTAAAATTGTCTGATCTTTACGATAAAAATATTTTCAGATTTTTTAAATCTGACCTAACATTTGAAAACGGCCAAAAATGCTTTTATAGCGGAATTGGGGTTAAATGGACCCTAGATGATTTTTGCGGTGCATGTGGTTATTTTTACTGGATTCCTGGGACATTTTCAAATAAGTTTAGTGCATTTTGGAAGGCCGCATAAAGCCTCCGCTCTAAATACAGACCGATTTTCAAGAAAAAATGTAAAAAAATGGGGAATTGGGGCAAAATGGACCCTTTGCCGTTTCGTGCGGTGGATGAAACCATCACCAATCGATTCCTCGGATTTTTTTACATAAGAAACACTATTATTCATACCAGGGAACCAGCCGCGTTCAATTAAGTCCGATTTTGGGTTCCATTTCGCCCACTGTGCTATGTAAAAAAAAACAAATATTTTGATCTTTTTTATCAAGTATTCCACTTGACTAAAAAATCGGAAAATAGCGAAACATTGAGGATCAGTTCCGATTTGAACAGAAATCGAAATTCTTGCTTGTTTTGATGGATGGTGTTATCATCAGCCCCACCAAATTTGAGCAAGGTTTCAATTTTGCACTGTTTTGTGCACGATTGAGTTGGAATGATCCTCATAAATTTTAAACTATATCAAATACCTAGTGTTACCACTTTAGTTTTAATGTATATTTCAGTTAAACAACGAAACTTGCAATTCAGCTAAAAAAAATATTTTTCGCTAGCGAACAAGCAAATGCAAATTGCTCCCAAACTTCTCGAAAAAAATCAATCCAATGAAGATTTATTGTGAATTTCCTTGCTAGCACCACTTAAAATTCATTATTTCGTTTTGTTTACACACAGTGCTCATCAACGTGTGACGTTACACTTGCAAGAATAATGGTTAAAAAGATGTTCCACCGAATAATCAAAATTAGGATTTTTTTCAGTTTCATTTTACCGATCTTTTGTGCGCTAGAGAGGAGAGCCATGCTCTTCCGATTTTTTTCTCTTGATGAGCGTCAACAGATTTTCTTTTGATGAGGATTCTTCCATCGCTGCACAGATGTTTCATAAAATTAATCTGTTCTCTTTCCCTTTGCCAGGGCTCCATCTACGAGTGGGTACGACTTCACCGGCTGCACCACGACAAGTTCCGCACCGCCGACGATCCGTACTACAGCGACAAGGACTTTCTGCACGGGCAGGTGTTTGCCAACATTCGCAAGCTGAGCCCCCGCCAAGAGCGGCTGCTAGCCGAGGTCGACATGCGCGATCTCGAGTCCGACCGGATCGTCATGTTCCAGAAGCGGTTCTACTGGCTGCTGTACCCGGTGTTGTTTGTGCTGCTGCCGATCAACGCCCCCCTGGAATATTGGGGCGATACCGTCCAGGCGGCGATCTTTGTGGCGTTTTCGTTGCGCTACCTGCTGGTGCTGAACGTGGCCTGGATGATCAACTCGGCCCACTTTGTGTGGGGACTGGACAAGAACCACAAGCAGAGCGACTCCAACATGGTGTTCCTGGTTACGAAGAGCTACTGGCCCCAGTATCACTACCTGTTGCCGTTTGACTACCAGAGTGGCGAGTTTGGAAGCTACGGTAAGCATGGATATTAGAGTCACGTCTCAACAGCACCGTCATTAATTGTCACCAATGCGTTTTGTAGGTTCCGGTTGCACGACTGCCTTCATCCGGATCTGCGCTGCCATGGGGCTGGCCACCAAGCTGCAAACGATGACGACGGACGCCGTCAAGCGGGGCCTCACGATGGCTGTCGACAGTGGCCGACCGATCGTGGACTGTCTGAAGCAGGCCGGTGCCGAAGACATGTGCAACCTGCAGCGGGAACACTACCTGAAGAACGAAAGACTACACTAGGGAACAATAGCAATCTTTCAACACTACGTAAGGACAGGCGATTAATTTATTCTTTCTCTGTACAACTTTTTTGATGAATTGATGGAAATACACGACAAAAAAAAATCTAAAACAAATCAATTCATTACTCCATTCGAAATCTCTCGCTGCTGCTACGAATATTTTCAACAAACTTTTCTCCTAATACAACCAGAAATGCATTTGCCATCCCCATCAGGAGGACGGCGAAGCAGCTGAACACGTCTGAAAGTTTAGCTTTGTTGAACAACTTGGCCTGGTTGCAGCCGGCCATTCCGGGCAGCATAAACGGCAGCTCGCGGTTCACGATGCCGTGCTGGAGGAGGCGGATGATTCTGGAAGCGGAAAATTCAAGTGGATTATTGGTTTTAGAGAACGTTTAGAAAAAAAAAATGCGGTTTTGCGCTATACTCACTCATAGTTGAGTACTTTTCTGTATGGGGAGTCCTTGACGAATGCGAATGCTGTTTTTTGATAGGTGCTGAGGACCGCAACTTCGGAAAGCTAAAAGTTAAAAAATGTTTTATTATTTATACCAAACTATGTTGAAGCTTTGATATTTTTGCAGGGAACTGTATGAACTGTATGAAATCCTTAAATAAAACGACTCAGGTCTTTGAACAGATTGCAAATTTTAATATATAAGAACAGTGCACTCAACAATATTTTTTTTTGTTTTGTTTTTATAAAGACATTATACTTGTCATGTCTTTGTGTCGTAACATCAATTTCAAACATTTTCGTCTTGTGGAGTGTGCTCTATCGTCACCAACTCCAAATCCGAGTCAACAGCTATCGATCTTTTCTAGAGATCAACTAATTAATTAACAACATCAAAGCAATAGGTCAAAATTAGTTATGTGCCAAGCCTGTAGATTTGTCAGCATTGTTTCGTTCTTAGATCGTGTTCAGCAAAAACGTCAGCACCGAGTACGAAACTTTAACCATGCTGACAAAAACCGTAACCGAAATGTCCGGGATGTCGAAGCACCGAAAGCACACCACGTTCCGCGAGCATATCTCGATTATCATCAGCGTGGTGCGCACCTCGAGGTAGTCCTTGCGATGCTCACCGGCAGCGTATGGCAACTGGGCGCACAGACTGAACGCATGGCCGGAGGTGGCTGCAAACTTGAAATGTTGAAAAGAAATTTTGGTTGAACATATTGATTCTTGCAGCACAAAACCTTAATCTTACAACTTCCTTCAGACAATCGATTTGGTAACTCAGTTGGTAACACTCGAAGCAAATTACGATGACGGTTGCAACGTGGAGAAATAGCAAAATGGACATCGGTTGTGATAGTACCAAGAAGAACGAAGATCCAATGCATCCTATGGCGTAAAAGTATGTGGCATAGTAAAGAAGCTCGACCATTTTTTTCACTTTGATGAGGTGGCTGTTTGAGAAGGAGAAAATTTACCTTGTAAAGAAGAAAAAAATAAAATATTTGCTGTACCAAAAAACCAGAGTTTGTTGATCCATAGTCACTTTGATCGATGATTTCAGATGATCCCAGAACTGTTTTCTTGTTAGTTTGGAGGTTTGCAAGTCCTTGAATAGTTCAGTAAGGCGCTCGAAACTGCGATTTACAATCGTCTGTTCTGCTTGTAGTCCCTTAAGTGAAAAGATTGAAAGAACGGAACACCCAAAAATCTTGAACAGCCAGAACGAAGCAAAAGTAGAAGTATGGATTGCTTGCACTATAAAGGCAAACCACTCGCCATAGTGTGTACCAATCCACGATGGAACGTAGAATGTCCTAGCCTGTTGAATTTTCGGGATCCAGCAGACAATCTGATCCAGCAGAATAATCAAGGAAACTGCAATGGCAATCAGGCTGGAGCTTCTTTGATACTTGTTCCTCGCAGAAACATCAAAGTTTTGATCTCCAGAGCTAAAGCTGCCAGCGTTCAAAAAGTCACGCAGATCTAGAATCGCACCATCGTACCGCATCAGCAGATAACACTTTGCCAGGCACAATAGTTCTGCGGTAAACAAGATCGTACACCAAATGACCAGCAGAACATCGTCCATCCGAACCAAAGCGCTAGTCAGCCCGAGTAAAGTCATAAACATCTGGAAAGCACCCACCGCATGGAAAAGAATCCAGACCTTTTTCTGCCAGTTCTTCTGGGGCACCACGTGGACACCTGTGCGGAAATGAATCAATCTAAAATTTTAGAAATCGAATAAAATATCAACACCATACTAGCAACGAGCAGAAATCGGTCCATCAGCCAGAAACAAGGCGGGATTTTCCGCCGGAGTTTGAACAGACGAAGCTTGGCCACGGTTTTGCTGAAACTGTCCATCCCGGTCGACGCCACTAAACGAACTAAACACCATCGATGCACTCCACTTGTGAGCCCCGACAAAGGATGAATCTACCACCCCAGAAATGCACAGTCAGCCACAAGAGGACACATATTTTTTAATCTGTTCTTTCCAAGATGTTTAAATTTTTGTCATTTAACGAAAATTTTCATACATTTTTCCGATTCTGTCCATACAAATTTCACCTTCGAGTATCAATGGGTAAATGATGACCGATTTTGCTCATATTTGGCCCAGAGTCCTAAAATAGCTTAAGCTTGGGGAACGAGATTTTGAAAAAAAAATCCCATAATAGTGCTCATACAAAAATAATGTGTTCATGTTTAAAAGGGTGTATCTTTTGGAGAAAGAAGAAGAAGACTGGAGTTGGCTACGCAATGTCCATGCACATTTTACAAAAAAGTTGTTCTCAGGCTGCCTCTAAAAATAGTTTTGTTGAATATTGTTATTTTAAACCAAATACTTTGATTTGCGAGTCAATTGAAAGCGTTATTGAAACTACTGGTAAACTTGTATCCAGTTTCGTTTTAATAGCATTAATTTTTTCAACCTTGGTGTATTTCAAATGCTTGGCCAAGAAGATGTATTCAATGTGGAGAAGAATATCACGGAGAACAACATGGACTCATCAAGTGGGTAGATTTTGCTTTTGCATGTGGAGTTTTATGATATTAAAACGGCAAGAAAGTACCAAATTTTTGGTATTTAAACAAATGTGCTTTTCTTGTTCAAATAACAGCGACCAAAAAGTTCTCTCGGTTGCCCAGTAAATTGCTATAAAATCATACCAAAATCATGTATGTGGAATTCCACAGGAATACCAAAATCTGATATTCCAAGGGCGAGGGAATACCAAAAAAATAAAACCATGGCAAAAAGTTTTGGTATTCAAGCAATGTTACAAAATCCAGAGTAGGGTAGGGTAGTCATCAATGAGACACTTTTGGTTTTCTACTTTCAAAGATTTTTCTCATTTTTTCATCAGCATTTTTTAATGAGCTTTTAGTTGCATTATCTTTCTTTTAATGTGTTCTAAAATTGACCAAAATATGAGATCGATCTTACGTCTACAGCCAGAGTTATTCAACTGTCTTATTGTAGACGCACTTGGCAGGAACAATGAGACAGCTGGGGAACAATGAGACACTCTACGAAAATCAACATTTTCCAAGTAAAACATCATGTTTTTGTATTGTTCCATTGCAGGTGACTTGCCTTGAACATTTTAGAGCAATTTTGCCAACATGAAACTTTGAATAACAAAAGTTACACTAAAAAGTATTTCAATTTTGTAAAATCCATATATTAATACCAAATAACTTTGTATTTTTGGTTAAATGAAGTTTAAATTCTATAAATATGCCAAAAATCACTTTTAATTCATGTTTTGAAAGATTTCCATCGATTTTGAAAAGTTTATTGAAGAAAAATCAAAGTGTCTCATTGTTACCCATGGGCTGAAATGAGTGGAGAACAATGAGACAGCCCTGGATTCTGAGTAAATTCTAAATTTTGGCCAAATCTAATGAAAGGACATTGTAGCCCAACTTAATCCCTATAGAACGTCGAAAGAAATTTTAAGAAATATTAGTTTTGGTGTAAATGGCAGCCTACGAGCGAAAAAGTTTTTTTTGTCCATAATTTACTTTTACACCCCAGAATCAAATATTTATGAATTACAAAGAAGCCATTTTGCATCATTAGTTTGTCCATATAATTTTCCATACAAATTTGGCAGCTGGCCATACAAAAATGATGTATGAAAATTCAAAAATCTGTATCTTTTGAAGGATTTTTTTGATCGATTTGGTGTCTTCGGCAAAGTTGTAGGTATGAATATGGACTACACTGAAAAAAAATGATACACGGTAAAAAAATTTTTGGTGATTTTTTATTTAACTTTTTGTCACTAAAACTTGATTTGCAAAAAACACTATTTTTATTTTTTTTATTTTTTGATATGTTTTAGAGGACATCAAATGCCAACTTTTCAGAAATTTCCAGGTTGTGCAAAAAATCTCTGAGCGAATTTTTGAATCAATACTGATTTTTTCAAAAAATCGAAAAATTGGACGCAAAAATTTTCCAATTTCATTTTTCGATGTAAAATCAAATTTGCAATCAAAAAGTACTTTAGTGAAATTTTGATAAAGTGCACCGTTTTCAAGTTAAATCCATTTTTAGGTGACTTTTTTGAAAATAGTCGAAGTTTTTCATTTTTTTAAATTAGTGCACATGTTTGCCCACCTTTGAAAAAAATATTTTTGAAAAGCTGAGAAAATTCTCTATGTTTTGCTTATTCGGACTTTGTTGATACGACCCTTAGTTGCTGAGATATTGCCATGCAAAGGTTTAAAAACAGGAAAATTGATGTTTTCTAAGTCCCACCCAAACAACAAACCATTTTCTGATGTCGACATCTCGGCAACTAATGGTCCGATTTTCAATGAAAAATATGAAACATTCGTAAAATTTTCCGATCTTTTCGAAAAAAATTTTTTTCAATTTTTTTTAAATCAAGACTAACATTCTAAAAGGGCGTAATATTGAATGTTTGGCCCTTTTAGAATGTTAGTCTTGGTTTAAAAAATTTGAAAATATTTTTTTCGAAAAGATCGAAAAATTTTACGAATATTTCATATTTTAACACTAAAAATCGGACCATTAGTTGCTGAGATATCGACATTAGAAAATGGTGTGTTGTTTGGGTGGAACTTAGAAAACATCAATTTTCCTGTTTTTAAACCTTTGCATGGCAATATCTCAGCAACTAAGGGTCGTATCAACAAAGTTCAAAAAAGCAAAATATAGAGAATTTTCTCAGCTTTTCAAAAATATTTTTTTCAAAGGTGAGCAAACATGTGCACTAAAAAATGAAAAACTTCGAATATTTTCAAAAAAGTCACCTAAAAATGGATTTAACTTGAAAACGGTGCACTTTATCAAAATTTCACTAAAGTACTTTTTGATTGAAAATTTGATTTTACATCGAAAAATGAAGTTGAAAAATTTTTGCGACCAATTTTTTTCATAACTCGCTCAAAGATTTTTTGCACAACCTGAAAATTTCTGAAAAGTTGGCCTTTGATGTCCTCTAAAACATATCAAAAAATAAAAAAAATAAAAATAGTGTTTTTTTGCAAATCAAAAAAAAAATAAATAAAAAATCACCAAATTTTTTTTACCGTGTATCATTTTTTTTCAGTGTATTCCATATTCATACCTAGAACTTTGCCGAAGACGCCAAATCGATCAAAAAATTTCTTCAAAGGATACCGATTTTTTAATTTTCATACATCATTTTTGTATGGTCAGCTGCCAAATTTGTATGGAAAATTATATGGACAAACTAATGATGCAAAATGGCTTCTTTGGGCATACAGAAGGCACAAAAAAAGTTTCAGCCGGATTAAAAAATACAAAAATTAAAATTTAAGAAAAAAGACCGATTTCGTAGGGAATTGCTCTTTTCTTGTTGAAATAACACCGACCAAAAAGTATTTGAAAGTAGAACTCTTTAAATATTACACATTTTAGTGGCTTTGTCAATGTTTTGAAAAATGTTTTTTTTTCAGGTGTAAACTTTGTTTTTTTTACTGACTTTTCTTACATTTTATGCATAAATTTGCATGGAATATTTTTTGTAATGTCTCTTTGTGAAGGATTATGATGCGATTGCACATGTTCTTAATCGTTTCTTAATTGTAGAAAACAGTTGGAACCGAAGTAGAAAAAATATAACAATTTTTCCACAATCCTGCTCTAAAAATGAACTTTGTTTAAAAAAGTCGTAGACCCATCTTCATGTATACATATCGACTCAGAATCTAAAACTGAACAAATGTCTGTGTGTATGTGTGTGTGTATGTATCTATGTGACCAACAAACCAGCTCATGTTTCTCGGCACTGACTGAACCGATTTGACCCGAACCTGTTGCATTCGACTTGGTTTAGGGTCCCATAGATCGAGTTTTATACAGATTGAAGTTTCGATAAGTAGTTCAAAAGTTATGTATAAAAATGAGTTTTCACATATATCCGGATCTCACTTAAATGTATGTAAACTATGTCCGGGTCCATCATCCGACCCATCATTGGTTAGGTTATCAAAAGACCTTTCCAACGAGTCCAAAACATTGAAGATCTGGCAACCCTGTCTCAAGTTATGACCACATAAGTGATATTTATGTACTTTTTTGAAGCCGGATCTCACTTAAATGTATGTAAGCTATATCCGAGTCCATCATCCGACCCATCGTTGGTTAGGTTATCAAAAGACCTTTCCAACGAGCCTAAAACTTTGAAGATCTGGCAACCCTGTCTCGAGGTATGGCCATTTAAGTGATATTTATGTACTTTTTTATTCCGGATCTAAAAAATAGATGAAATTTTTATACAATTCCATCATATCAGCCATTGTTGGTAATAAGTGAGGAAGGCTCCAACCACATAAGTGGATTAAGTTAGTTTTTATAACAACCTCACTCATGAGAAAAAATACACATGGATTTGTCAATTTCATTGGCATGGTCAACAATTATTTGAAAATTTTCAGAGGGCAATTTAGTAGTTTAGTTCCTTGACAGTTTCATGCCATCTAGCTTTTCGCCGGCACCATAAGCGTAGGTCAATTAATTTCGTTTGAACTGCGTAATCGCTATGCAATGCCATACACAAAGAGTGCAGATGTCAAATTTCCATGCAATTTTCTAATGCCATGCGATTGTGCAAATCTACAAGGCCATTGCAAAAGTATCAGTACAAACAGTGGTATTAGGCAATTAATAATATAAAGCCTTGCAGGGGACTAATCTTGGCGAAAATGCTTTGCAATTAAATTTCTACAAATGATTTCATGTGTACCTGGATAATTATTCTTGAAGCGAAAAATCAAATATCATAAAATAAAATTCCTACACATTTTCGAGACAGTAAATTTCTGAAAAAAAACATTTTCGCACAACTCACCTCACAAAAATCCGTCGCAGCTAGATTCCGAATAGCTCCCCGAACTGCGCCATGCCGTCCAAACAGGGCAAATTTAGTCTCAACAGCTCGGTGAAGCCCTTCCCGGTAGTGTTCAACCTTGATCGTTGGATTTTTCATTGATCGCTTCAGTATTTCGCTAGTATCTCGATCGCGGTTTGCCTGAAATATTTCATAATTATTTGTTTTGTTAGTTTCAGCATGCAAAATCTTTTGAAAACTCACCACTAAATACGCCTCATCGGATCTATTACGCACGAAGCCCACCTCAAAGTCGGTTGCATGCAACAAACCGTGCAAGTCCGTCACCTCATCCAGATAGATCGACAACTTGGACGTGATCGAGGCGGAGTAGGCGTTGTACACGATCAGCTGGAAAAGCAGGGCCGTGATGACGATCGTGGCCGAACTGGTACGAAATAGTAACATCACTTTTTACAAGCAAATTTAAATTTGATAGTTTACCAACTGGTGAATAATACCTTTGACAGTTGGGATTGATGGTGCTGCCTTGCATGCAAAAAATGCCCATAAACCAGAGGAACGCATCCGAACCGGACACGTGGTCCGTGGGTGGTGCGTGCTGGTTCCGTTTCCAGCGTGTTGTCACGTGCAGGTTGTTGATCAGTCGTAACATGACGGCAAGGGTTATGGTCAGTGCCAGAAAGGCCACGGCTAGCGTGGTCGTTATCGGGGCCAGATAGATGTCGCGGATTTCGCTCAGTTCCGGCTGCCGGAGGTACACGTTGCGGCTAGTGGGAGGGATTGTCTTTAAACATTTTATCTAAATGAACTTATTGCGAAACTTGTTGTAACCATAAGTTTGTTTGCCTGAGTTTGTTTTCAGCATATTGATAACAATTTTTTCAGATCTACCAACTAAATTTTTGTGGTTCTATTAGAGGGAAAACGAACTCGTAGAAAAAAATTCAAGGTCTCGGCAACTTTTAAAGATTTGTTTTTATCATTTGTAAACAAATGCAACCAAACTATCAAAATATTTCAAAACTACGTTCCTTTCCCTTGAACAATAATGTGTTCTGCTTCTTTTTAAAATGAATTAGTTTTTGGTCAATAGTAACTAAATATATTTAACCAGTTCTAACTTTTCATATTCAAGCATGTACAGTCCAGTGCACATCATCAGCACAAAACGAGCTAACGGCAGAAAACGTCTTCAAGAAACACCATCATCAGCTGTGAAAATTCACTGTACCACAACGCGATAGATCAAAATCAAAATGGCACCCAAAACCAAGGCCCGCAGGTGGAGGTTAATTCGTCTTCAATATGAATGGTTTTTGACCGATTCTTTCGGTCAATTTGCACTAGTTAGCATCAGTTTGTAAAAAAATTGAGCTTCGTCACCTAAAATTTTCTTAACACATTGAACCTTCATGTCGATCGCGGGCAGATCGCAATCCGACTGAAGGTGGTTCGCCGGTGCGATCTTGCACGGATAATCGACACGTGACCAAGTCCCAAGATTCCGAGGATTTACGTCAAACCCCGCGATAAGGACTCGAATTCAAAGCGACGAATGACGCTCGCTGCTGAGTAATTATTTTCCAATCATGGAGAGTACAAAAGAGGCACGTTTTTGCTACTGTGAAACAAGTAAAAATAAACATTATCACAATTTAGCACTCGCGCTCCGTATACTTACAACTCGTGGTAAACAGCGAAAGAGTAGCTAATTTTTCGTTCCAATGCGACGTCAACGTTGATTCGACTGTACACAACGTCCACCTCGTGGTCCTGGAGAGCACTGACTATGTCCTGGGTGCCGTCGGCACTTGTTTGAAGAATTGGCTTGATGCCGATGCTGCGTGAAATTCGGACGATAAAAAAACTAAGATTAGAAAATTATATCTGGAAAATCATCTACAGTCTAGACTCGATTATCCAAAAGCCTTTGAAACATATCACTTCAGATAGTTAAATTTTCGGATAATCGAATATGTATTTTTTCGTTATCGGATTTTTCATTGTCAAGCTTAAGTATGACCCCTAAACTATTCGAAAGTAACTTAGAATGTTTGAATCAAAGATTTGTATCCGCAAACCACGAGGACATTTTTTGGAAATCTCATTTTTTCAAAATGCCTCTTTTTTTCAAATCGACGTCGTCGTGCTATCTTGTCACACCCGCCATTTCCGACGTTCCGAGAAAAACGCGTTTCAATGTTTGACCTTGGATAAACAAAAACGAAAGCACGCATTGTAAACAATAACAAACACGTTTTGTTTGGCTGACCATTATGTGCACTGTCCCGAAGTTTGATTAAAGTTGGCTGCACGATCTAACCTGAAATCCCTTTGGCCACTTGTCTCCCTTACATCAATTTTCAGAGAGTGACAATATAGCACGACAAGATTGAAACTACTTTCATATGTAAAGTGACAAAAATGCACGGAGTTTTTTTCGGATTTCGTTGAATATCTCAGGATTGAAATCGAATTTTGGGGATCTGTGAAGGTCAAAAGGTGAGGCATTGTAAGCTACACAAAATGACGTTCTTAACTTAATTTGGCCCAAAATGCACGTGTGACAAGTTAACACGACGGCGACGAAATGGCCATATCTCGGAAATAAAAAATGATAGAGCAAAACTTGACAGCTATTGAAAATCTGATGAGGCCATTCGATTCAGCGTCCAATTACCTCTAAGATGTTTTTTGAAAAAAAATAAAAACTTTTGGCGGTGCCAAGAAAGAAGGGGCGGTCCAATTTGAATCAAATTCGGGATTCTCACATGTTTTGATAGTATTACAAGCTTCACAAAATTTGAGCTTGCTCAGAGAAAGTGCAATTTGAGTGGTGTGCCAGTTGGCGCGAAATCACCCATATTGAAAAATGTTTCTTTTCGATACAAGTGTTGAAAAGTTCAACTTTTCATCACCCATTTCAGTGCTGCGAAGTCCTACTTTTTAGCATTGGTATTAAAAGGAAATGATTTTCAAATCTGTTATTTTTGGTAGTTTAAAGTAGGCCGTTTCGTTTCTCCAGAAGGAAGTTTTGCAGTTCTTTTTTGCAATTCCGTCGTGAAACTACTTACATTTCCTGTCATTCTTGAACGACGAAATAGCCTACTTTTCTGTACCAAAAATAACAGAATCGAATAGCAACTCTTTTCAAAATAAATGGTGAAAAGTTCTACTTTTCAGCACTCAAATGGGGGCTGAAAAGTTGAACTTTTCAGCACTTGTTTTGAAAAGTAACACTTTTCAACATTTTTTGATTCAATCGATTTATTGACAAAATACATGAAAATTTGACTTAAAATTTCACTCAGTGTGTGTTTTTTAGAATTGCAACAAATGTTGTATGGAACTCGTTGCAAAACTTGATTTTTTCAGCACTCGTCGTATTTATCCAACTCGGTGAACCTCGTTGGATAAATGTACGACTCGTGCTGAAAAAATCCTCTTTTTGCAACTTGTTGCATAAACTACTATTAAAGTATGTGTTTGAAAGAATTAAACAAAACCACAGATAGTCTCACCTCTGACCACCCTCCCCTAGCGCCAAACTTTGCCATAAAACCTCATTTCACCGGTCCAAATTCCGGCCTTTGTCCACCGATACATTGTAAACCTGGTCGATCCGACACTCGGTCACTGCTGTGGCCGAGCTTGATGGTGACATAATCGTCTGCTTTTTCCAAAAAAAGCCGCAGGCCCGCCACTAGTTGAGCGAGTCTAAGCCACAAGAAAATGCTTTCGGTTTTGCCGGCCAACAGCTATGAGACCTGTTTTGTGTGACCAACTAATCACCTTTGGGTCGGCCTATTTGGCAACTGCCAGCGACCGACATGATGTCCCCGAGGTTGGATAAGGTTGCATGAGCGATAAATCTCACGATCGGTCTTGGGGTCGAGCTGAGCAGACGGAAGCGAAACTTGGCACGGGATTAGATTGACTCTCTTGACCGAAGATCGCTCAAAAGGAGGATTTACATTTAAAGCAACTTTGCATATTTCCTTTTTTTTTTTGCAAACCATCTTCCAACCAGTTATTTGGTTGAAAAATTGGCTGCAAATCGTGAGCTTGCCATATTTTGTAAATAGAAAAAGCGATTATTGAGAAGATGAGACCCATTTAACGAGTTTTTATCACGTCAAACTAAATATTCCACTTAAAAAGTCATTGATCAACTCTCAACTAACGGCTAGTTTTAATTGCGGTGAGACGACATGTTATGTTTTTAAGAATAACTTAAAATTGTGATCTATTTGAAATTTGTTTATCCGTGTTGTTAACTAGCAAGTTTAGTCAAAAATCTCCATTTCCACGTAAAGAACAAAGGCCTAATGTTTGATATTTTGTTTTAAAGTGAATTAAGATTTTGATTGTAATTTTTGTCCGTGTCAACTATCAATATTTAAGAAAAACTATTAAATCTCAACGTACACGCAAAAAAGTCAATCCCCGAAATCGTGAATAGTGTCCATGAATTTAAGAACCATGAAGTAATATATTCACCTACATAGTTCAAATGCACTATGCACTTCATGCATACTCATGAATAAATTCCTTCGTGGTTCTTAAATTCATGAACACTATTTACGATTTCGGGAATTGATTTTTGTTTGTGTTACAACTACAGCCCAGACTCGAGTATCTGAAGCTTCGATTTTCCGAAGTTTGGATTATCCGAAGTACGATTATCCAAAGGTTTGTATGGAACTTGCTTTTTACGTCAAATTGGAGAACTGTGACCTTATTTTAGTCAAATTTGAATAGTTGATTGCTTACTCTTTTTTTCAATATTTCATCGCCGCCTTCTTGGATTTAAAAATTCTAAATCATTTTAGAGTAGTTTGTGGGTTATAGTGGTAATAGTTAAGCTCGACAATCAAAAACGAGACAACGAAAAAAAAACAATTTCGGGATTCGATTATCCGAAGTGAAATTGTATCAACGCCTTTGGATAATCACTTTTGAACTGTACATCAAAGTTATCCAGAACTTTTAAAATAAGGTTCGATTCTCCAAATACAGTGACCACGTCGTCGGTCAATAGATCCTTTGGTAAATCTCTCCAAAGCACACAATATCACCTTGCTCCAAGAAACTTTGGCAGCACCCGCAGCAGTGTCCCGGCGTCCCCGTAAACCGGTACGTGACCACCAGCACCACCACCGTTCTCTTGCCCAGCCGTCTCCATCAGGACACCTAGCGTGAACTTGACCCGGCCAAAGAAGTCGTTTCGTTGTTCCACCGGCAGCGGCCGCGTCAACCTTCCCGAGGTTATCTCGTGTGACCCTGCGCGCTCGTCGTCGTTGGTCAAAACATCAACATCGGTTGGTGTCATCGTAGCAAGCCGGTCCAGTGAATG
Source organism: Culex pipiens pallens (assembly GCF_016801865.2). Lineage (NCBI taxonomy): Eukaryota > Metazoa > Arthropoda > Insecta > Diptera > Culicidae > Culex > Culex pipiens. The sequence goes on from NC_068937.1 coordinate 121,251,985, forward strand.
AACAGCAGAGGGAAGAAACGTTTCTTGGATTAGTGGAAATGCACGGAATCACGTGCCAGGGCACGCAGTTGGCTGTGATTGGAATTGGAATCGTCCCTGCTGGCCCTGCTGGGAGAGAGAGAGATAGAGAGTTCACAGGCAAGAAAACATGGAATGGGTTTATTTTAATTTGAGATTCTATCGTTAAAAATACTTTACGATTTTTAATTTTTAGAATGAAACCAAAAAATGGTATAGTAGAAACATGGATGAATCATAATTATTTTTTAATCGGAATTAAAAACAAGACATCACATTATCTGTGAACACTTTATACAGAGCATGACGTACTAAGCTCGAGTTGGATCGTTTTCAGAGGACGCAACCTTCGTCGGGAGACGTTCCTCAGGGGAAGAATGCAACTATTTCCAGAAGGAACAATGTTTTTGTATTAACATTTCTCTATGTCTAGTGCATGTACTAAACAAACGAGCGTGCAGCGACGTCTTAGTCAGAGACTGTGCGTCACGTTTTCTAAGTGCAATTACACTTGAAGAAGCTCAAGCATTAGGTCGCGAAGGGTATTGTGAAATGCACGTTTGGTGCTATCCGTAAACCAAGTGTTTTTTTTTTTGTTTTAAAAAGATGAGAAAGGGTTACCAATACAAGAGATCTAGAGATTTTGTAAAATATTTAAACCTAGTAAGCTATGGACGCTCCCTAACCGTATTTTGCCCGCAGGTACCAGAAGTCCATCTACGACGGTGGTGTACTGTCGAAGTTGTGGGCTAAGTAATTGCCTCTTCACAATGCAATGCAATAGATACGGCGAAGGAGGAGGGCGTTTCCAACAACGAAGAGATGAACTTTGATTGCGTTTATGGGTTGAAGATGAAGCGTAGTAGACGAAACGATGTCACCAGGTTACAAATACCAGAGGGGTCAAAGACGTAAATTGTTAGACATACATTTTTACCTGGCATGTTGGTTGGCTAGAAGCTTTCTTAGTTTATAAAAAAAACCAGGTTTTTCTGCCTTTTGACAACCACAAAAAAAGATTTATATAAATATACTTTTTCTAAAATGTGTTTTCAAAATAATAACATTAAATGTGCAATTAGAATTCTGTTTAATAACGTTATTTTTATAGTACCACCCCACACGCTTTTACCCCTATACTTTAACATGTAACGTCACCCTTGCTTGATATTTACAGATATTTATACAGTCCAGACTTTATCCGTAGAGCTTGGATAAATTTCACTTTGGATAATCGAATCTTCGGCTAATCGAAACACGTTTCTTTTTTGTACTCTTTTTTTATTGTCGAGCTTAAGTATGATTTAGAATGTTTTGATCCGAGATAGCGGCCAAATTATCGGTGATGAAATATTGAAAAAAGCATTTTGTAATTAAATAGGCAAATAACTATTCACATTTGACTAAAATGTGATCGCAGAACACGAAGCAAGAAAATTAAAAAAAAAAACAGAAAAAATTGTGTTTATGATTAGATTATTCAAAGTATTATACTTCGGATAATTGAACTTCGGATAATTTAGTCTGGGCTGTTATACTAAATTTTTCTGATACCAGCTCCAAATTGAGCAAATTGAGAGATATCTAACATAAAACATATTTTGCACAAAGCTAGGGCATAACTATAACAAAGAGGGTAGAAAATTACAATATTTCTCAACTAATTTGCGTACCTCACACCAATAAGTGATTTCTATTTCCACCACCAATACGAATATGACATCACATCATATTACAACCCCTCTTACTATAATAATCATATTACGCAATATGGCACTGCCACCATGACCAGCCCCACAGCCAGCATCCAGTCAATGAGACTGGTCCAAGAGGACAAAGCGGCGCGGCATATCTATCCATTTGGGGATCCATCCGAACTCCGACAGTGTTGTGAGAAATTGGGGTTTACGATCGATCCATCGTGTTCATTTCTTCACTCACCCATCCATTCATGGAACTGCTCACACACTGCAACTCTCTCTTTCTCTCTCTACATTCAAATCTCGGCGTGCATTGTTAACGGTTTGCAAGTTTATTCAACCATGGTTAGGGTAGGTTTTGGTGCCCAACCCAACTCAAAGATACTTAATTTTCGATTGTAATTACCCAGATTATTGTTGTCGTTGAGGTTTGACTTCACACGTTGCTTTTTTACTCGATTTGCGATCAAATCAACATGAAAAGAAAGCAATCTTGTTTTCAGTCATTTTTAAATGCAGCGTAAGAAAAGCATTGCGCAATATCATGTACACCATCAGAATAGTGTTCAAGGAAACCAAAAGAGGTTAAAAATTACCTAAGTAACACAGCGATTTAGTAGTAACTTTCTACATGTCATCGTCGTGCTACATATGTAAGGCTTTCTAGTCAAAAATTTACCAACACATTCAAAGTATGTTTACATGGCAGCTGGGGGTTTGTTTGCATCAAATTTGCTATCTCTTTCTAGATTTTTTTTTGTCAAGTGACTTCTAGCTGTTGTTTTCGACTGACCGCCCTATATGTCACCCAATATATTTCACAGGGCTGTGACAGCTCGAGCTCGATAATCATCAGGACACTGTGACGAGGAGTTCGTAATTTTTGGGTTAAATTATATTTTTTATTCAACCGAAAAGATATCACAACGGCGATGTAGAGGAAATATACCCATTTTAAGCCTAAAATGAGCGGTCGTGTTTAAATGATGCTGGATAATCTGGAGTGTTCCTTAAATTTACTAAAACCATGTACACCAACAAGAAAAGCAACTTTTTGTGAACATTTCTGTTTAATTAGATTTTAATCAAAAGTTATTTTATTCTATTCTAGTAGTCGCTGGCTGTGCTGCTGGTGGTGTTGGTGAAGTTGGTGAAGCGCTCAACGTGATAAGAAATGATTTCGCAAAATAGATATTTTGATCAAACGTGCATTAAATTAAATATTTTGGCCAGTAAATGGCATAAATTTGGGTGCTTAATCGAGGCGATGCTGTTGCTGGTAAGTTTATGGCCAAAATAGTATTTTTGAAGCTTTAATCGTGCAACAAACTCTCCATATGGCGAAGATAGGTGTTTGCTTAAAATAGTCATATTTGCCCTAATGTATTAACCCAAAATGAAACCCTAGATTTAAAACAAATAATAATGCGAATAAATCTATCAACCAACCTTTTGATGACGTAAGTGTCACCTAAATAGGTTAATCAAGAAGCCGACTTTCAATTAAAAATTGTTTGACGTCAATACTCAGCCATCTACACGCTCACCAAAGGTTACCCGATCTTAAGTTTAATGAGAAATTTTATGAGCGTTGCTACATTGGTTTCTAAAAGACTGCACAGATCTATCTGCAGCAAACTCAAGAGCCCAAAATGTGCATTCGATCAATCTAGCAAGGATAAAACATGGCAAAAATAGAAATAGAAACCATTAAAAACCATTCTCGTAACATGCAAACTTCCTTCAACCACGATGAGCTTTCGATTCCATTCAATCTCAATCTGTCACGTGTGTAGTCGAGATCGAGCGCGATCGAAGCGAAATCAATGATCGCTTTCCGCGTGGACCAAAACAACAACAAAAAATCAACTTCGTTCTCGTCTCGCAAAAAAAAAACACCAAACCAAATCCAATCAACAGGGCGTAATAAAATCGTTTTCGAGACTTCTGGTCCGAATTTTGCCTACCCTTCACGGTACCAGCACAAGCGTAAAAACAACACAATCAAAACAAGCTTGGAAAACTCAAACGTCATTACCCAACGCCAAGCAAACGCATGAACCGTCATCGGTGGTGTTCAGCTTGTAGAGCTGCGTCAGCGTGAAGACCGCGTGTCGCGCCCCTTGGAAATCCTGCAACGAATGATCCAAGGAACCCAACAGCACCGGGTTATCCCGAGTTTCGTTGACTCGCAAGGAACCCGCGAGTGCGTCCCGACGCAACAGATTGTCAAGGCTTGCTTGGTGGTGATGATCAAATAGATTCGAGTCGTTCCTTGTTACCACGATAACTTGGGAGTCCAGACGGAGCCGAAACCGACTCAACGTGATCAAAAATGGCCTCTCCGCATCGGGATCGAGCAGAAAAATCCATTGGCAGAATTCGGCAAACGTTGCGTCATCTTGCTGAAACAAAAATCAGAAAGTTGATTCAACTCAGTGTGGACCACACATTTTCGTTCGACCTGCACCAGTTTCAAATTTTAAAATTTTGTTTACCACTAGGGGGTTTAACTTACCTTGGCGATGATCGAATCCAGTGGACAGGCCGGTGTTATGGGCACCACCAGGGTTTGATCGATTCGAGAGCACCGGCGGGTGTTTCCAAATTTGCCTGCCAGATGGACGCGAACGCCAAGGTCAGCAAGCCGTTGCACGAGAAGAGCCGTTGTCGCCGGCACTGCTGCGTGGATCGGATAGATGGAAAACATACAAAATGGCTTATTGATGTTGGACTATTTGGAAAACATCAACAACGTTAGGTTTCGTTTTGTGGTGAAATCTAAACGGTATTGGAATAGGTCAGCCAGTTAGCAAAGCAGTCCGTGGATTGTCAGTATATATTTGTGTGTCTGTGAGAGTGTATTTTTGTGTTTGTGTTTTTTTAGAAGCTGTAATCTAACGTCAAAGTGCTGATGAGTCTACATTAGGTACTGGATAAAAAAACATGCATTTTCCTTAGTAAAGCACAGACTCTGTTATTCACAGTCCTCATCAAAATTTCCCACAAAGTCACGTTATTTTCTAATACTTTTCGTCGTTTACCCTGTTCCTAAATATTGAGGATATTCAGAAATGAAAATTGTCCTCAAAAATGTTTCAATCAAAAATAAAGCAAATTGAAGTGTTTTATTGCATTTAATAAAAATTAGTCTCGATATTCAATTTCCGCTTTACTCGGTTGTTGGTCACTTTTTGTATGACTCTGTTTAAGTCTTTACCACGTTGATTTGACAAAGTGAACCAAAACAGTGACGAACTATCACTATTTAAATTTGAAACGAAAAAGTAGCCCCGTTCGTTTGACAACAACTGGTGTCGAACCATCGGGGTTTTAGTGTATTCGTTCCAGATCTTGCCTCTAATATTCTCGATCATTTTGGAACATTTCAGAGGGCCTATTCAAGTTAAGCCTGGTTGTTTTCTAATATGGTTTCACCGCCATATTGTATTACATATTTTCATATCTTTTTGTAGCTTAATAAAATTTATATTCTATTTTATTTTTCGTATTAGCGATCAAAAATATTAGTAAAACATTTTTACAAAAAAAAATCAAAAAACATCAAAATTTTAAAGAAAATAAAAGTTTAACCAATTGAAAATAATTCGAAATACATTTTCCTGCGTTTAAAATCATATTTAGCATATATGGGATCGATCAAAAATATTTTAATTTTTGTGGAATTTCAATGTACAACACCGCAAAAAGTTTTTTTTTTCTGCAAAAAAAATCTCTTCAATACTTGGATATTTGAAAAACTAATAATTGCAAAACAACTAAGCAGGTGAAAAATTCACTTTAAAACACTTTATTCATTCACATGTTGCGACCATGGCTTGTTATTTCATTTTTTAATTTTCTTTTCTTTTCAAATGCCATTGTTTTAAATTTCAGAGGTACATTATGGGTCGTAAGATAATTATGTTTAATTAAGAAAAAACATATTGCATTCACATCATTAGAAAAACGTTACTTAATCCACCTTTAGGTGGTTGATGCCTTCCTCTCATTTATAGAGTGATTACAACAATCCCCTAAAGTGTCCACATGGTTTATGGATCTCCCCTTACGTGATCGCAGCACCTAAGAGGTCCTAATAAAAATAAGTGACGAGTAAAAAAAATAGACTTCCTACAGACTTTTTGTCAAGATTATACAGACACCGCCTTTCAGGAAAATGGCATCCCTCTACAAGGCTTTTTACGTGGCGATCAGACGGGACCATTTGAGGTTATGTCAGTTCATACCATTTTTAAAACTGCTTCTAATTTTAGATAGGCAAGCCAGATCTTGAAAATTCTTAATCCACAAGAAGGGTCTTCTCATATGCTTTCTAAAAATATATAACATGTGAGGGTTTCATGAAAAACACCCTTTTTACCGTAATTTTAATTTAATTTGAAACAGTTTTTTTAACATAACTTTTTAAATACATGATAAAACTGCATGAATTTAAATAGCAACTTAGGGGACGTTGAGACGGATCGATTAAAACCATTCCGGCCAAAATCGATTGAGCATGTGATGAGATATTCCAGTGACATTGATTTGATACACATGTCTACATACAGCCAAACACACAGACATTTGCTCAGCTGGTGATTCTGAATCGATATGTACAAATGAAGGTAGGTCTAGGAGGTCTAATTAAAAAGTTCATTTTCCGAGTGATTTTATAGCCTTTCCTCAGTAAAGTGAGGAAGGCAAAAAGGGTACTCAGTCTTCAATGTTAGTCTATGATTAACCTAAAAAAAATATATATCGATATTGCACTTTGTCGATCTGTTATGAGAGCCCAGAGAGAACACTTTCACGCGCAGCGTAAAACGCGCAAGCGTAAATGTGCTAGCGTTTATGCTTAGACTTGACAACTTGTTGATCTTTTGAGCGAGAAATAAGACGAAAAATAAGACGTAAATCACTAATATGGCAATATCACCGGAAATACATTTTGGAAAAGCTTCAACTTTTGGACAAAAACAGTTTATGGCGCATGCTTTCAAATGGCTTTTTGTTTTGAAATTGAATTCTTTTAATTTGAAAGTGTTATCTGCAAAATAGTCCAAAAAATACCTCTAAACGTGGTTTTGACCATATTTCCTAGCCAAAATTGTGAATCAAAAAACAAATGCTCGTCCCCACGGCTAAAAATCTGAAATATAAAAATTGTGGGTTTTATGAGCGGGTTTCCAGCAAACCTTAAACCTTTCTTTTGTAAGAAAGGCAAACAAAATTAGTTTTTATTTTTTTTTATATTGTTTTGTTTCAAATTGTATTGTAATTATTTTAAAGATTGCAATTAAATACCTTGATATCATTAACTTAAAAAAAACTTGATTAACTCCCCTGAAAAAAAAATATTCAAATCTTCTTAACAAAAAACACTTTTTACGCTTTTGTGCACTTTAATTCATTTTTTTTACAAAATGTTTTGAAATGATTTTGATTACAGACAAAATGTAAAGAGAGTAGATTTTTTTTTTGCGTGGTTTTTAATTCGTTATTCTTCAGATTTCCTTAAATTATTTTAAGTAATTTTAAATTATGAAAAACTATATATTCTGCTCCCCTATTTCTTGACTCATTTTGAGACATTTTTATTATGAATAATTTGCTTTTTATAAGCTTTTTTTTAAATAAAACATTATCACTGAAAGGTTGTTTTGAAAAAAAATATATATCATGTACCTCAAAAAAAGAAAACTCCATTTTAAAGTAAACAAAGTAAAAACTGTTATTTAAATGTAGTGTCTTTTTGTGCTTTTATAGACAACAATCATTTTTTTATATATGATTCCAAATGTTAAATAATTGATTCTGAAACTATCAATATAGAAATGCTAAGAATAAAATTCAAACATTAATAATGTTTGAATGTGATCCAACATTCATAAAAAAATACAAAGGCAAAATCCAAATAATACTGCAAAAGGGAATATAAAACAAAACTAAATGTTTCTTAATAATTTATTGTTTTAATATGTGATTTTTTTTTATAGTACAAATCAGATTTTTTTTAATTTCTTGGTCAAGACCTGGAATAGGATGATTATCAAAAAATCCGACTGATTTATTTACGTTTTCAATGGATTTTAACAACCATTTCGACGGTAACATTTCAAAAGGCATCATGTACATTTTGACACTTTCTGGGTTATTGTATATTCTGAAAGTACTTCTAATAAGCTACCTCTCCACCAAAAATGAGCAAAAGTTACTTCAGTAAAGTCTGTTTAATCATGATTTTAAATAAAGTAACATAAACAAAATCTCTGCCATCAGCAGTCCCAGTTTATATAGCCCTGTCAACCTGTCAAACAAAAGGCTACATAAACCTCGTGACGAAAAAAAAGCAACATGAAAAAAGCGCCATGTACATTCGGCGAAGAAAAACGAATCATAACAAAGCGCCCCCCTCAGTGACAGCAGGGTGATATCGACGTTGGTGATTTCAAAAGAAGTTATGTTTGTTTTTCTCAAATAAAATTACGGAAATAATGTTTTATTGAATATGGATGATCAAGTATCCACAAAAACAACGTTATTCATCGTTTGTTATCATTAGAACATCTTATTTTGCTTTTATATTAAAATGGTAATTGAAAATGGATGCTCAACATTCAAATGCGCTTTTCTCAAAACTCATGGTTTGTACATGATGCTGTTTGAAATGTTGGCATCGATTTCCTTAGCGTGTTACACTTGCCCCACCTTATCCTTGTTTATTATATTAATCATTCATTTAAATCAATAATCATTACTAGAAACAGATAAAACGAACAATCAGGATATTTTTTTGGTTCCAACCGCTTGCTTTCATCAACTACTGCTTTGAAAAAGATCGTACAAATTGTTTAAAAGATTAACCATTTTATAATTTGTGAAATCAGTGATAGTATTTGCGTATTGAAAGACAACTGCCATAAATACAAAACCACATGCACCACAACGAGAGTTGAAATGTAGAGTAGGGTAATCGTCAAAGAGACACTTTTGGTTTTTAACTTACAACGATTATTATTTTTTGTTTTATTCATCAGCATGTTTTAATGAGATTTTTGATGCATTTTCTTTCTTTTAATGTGTTTTTACCACGTTGATCAAAATATGAGAACGATCTTACGTCTACAGCCACAGTTATTAAACTGTCTCATTGTAGATGCACTTGGCCGGAACAACGAGACAGCTGCGGGGAACAATGGGACACCCAGGGATGAAATAATCGCAAAAAAAATCAATTTCGCTTACGAACTTTCTTCACCCGCGAAAAAGAGAGGAGGCAAATCACGCATAAGAAAATCGCTCCCGAAATTCTCCAAGAAAATCAATTTGCTGATGATTTTTTGTGAATTTCCTTGTCAGCACCACTTAATAATATTTATTTCACTTTGTTTACACACATTGCCCATCTACAAAATGTGACAGGTCATTTCTCGACGTGTGACGTTACACTTGCAAGTATAGTACACAGAAAAAAATAATGTAAATTTGGAAGCTTTAATTTTGGAAGGTTGAATATTACCTCTTTTATGATGTAATTTTACCTCAATTTAGACTGAAAAAGTGACATTACACCAGAAAAGTGGTAAAATTACACATTTCCAGAGGTAAAATTACACCTTTTTTCAAACATAAAAGATGTACCCCTTCCCAGATGTAATATTACCATGAATTTTTGTAGTGTAGTGAAAAGGATATTCCACCGAATAATCAAGATGATGATTTTTTTAGATTCTTTTTACCGATCTTTCGTGCACGAGAGAGGAGAGCAATGCTCCTTTCGGATTTTTTCTCATGATGAACGTCCAGAGATTTTCTCTTGATGATGATTATTCCATCGCTGGGGACACCCTATGAAAATCAATACTTTTCTAGTAAAACATAAAGTTTTTATATTTTTCCATTGCCGATGACTTGCCTTGAACATTTTGAAGCAATTTTACAAACATAAAACTTAAATAAACAAAAGTTAAACTAAAATGTTTTTAAAATTTACAAAATCCTTTTATTCATACCACATAACATTATATTTTTGGTTAAATATAGTTAGAACTCAATAAATATGAGCAATTCTCTACGAAATCGGTCTTTTTTCTTCAATTTTAATTTTTGTATTTTTTAATCCGGCTGAAACTTTTTTGGTGCCTTCGGTATGCCCAAAGAAGCCATTTTGCATCATTAGTTTGTCCATATAATTTTCCATACAAATTCGGCAGCTGTCCATACAAAAATGATGTATGAAAATTCAAAAATCTGTATCTTTTGAAGGAATTTTTTGATCGATTTGGTGTCTTCGGCAAAGTTGTAGGTATGGATACGGACTACACTGGAAAAAATAATACACGGTAAAAAAAAATTTGGTGATTTTTTTATTTAACTTTTTATCACTAAAACTTGATTTACAAAAAAACACTATTTTTATTTTTTTTATTTTTTGATATGTTTTAGAAGACATAAAATGCCAACTTTTCAGAAATTTCCAGGTTGTGCAAAAAATCACTGACCGAGTTATGAATTTTTTAATCAATACTGATTTTTTCAAAAAATCGAAATTTTGGTCGTAAAAATTTTTCAACTTCATTTTTCGATGTAAAATCAAATTTGCAATCAAAAAGTACTTTACTAAAATTTTGATAAAGTGCACCGTTTTCAAGTTATAGCCATATTTAAGTGACTTTTTTGAAAATAGTCGCAGTTTTTCATTTTTTTAAATTAGTGCACATGTTTGCCCAGTTTTGAAAAAAATATTTTTGAAAAGCTGAGAAAATTCTCTATATTTTGCTTATTCGGACTATGTTGATACGACCTTTAGTTGCTGAGATATTGCAATGCAAAGGTTTAAAAACAGGAAAATTGATGTTTTCTAAGTTTCACCCAAACAACCCACCATTTTCTATCGTCAATATCTCAGCAACTAATGGTCCGATTTTCAATGTTAATATATGAAACAATTGTGAAATTTTCCGATCTTTTCGAAAAAATATTTTTGGAATTTTCAAATCAAGACAAACATTTTAAAAGGGCGTAATATTGAATGTTTGGCCTTTGTGAAATGTTAGTCTTGATTTGAAAATTCCAAAAATATTTTTTTCGAAGAGATCGGAAAATTTCACAAATGTTTCATATATTAACATTGAAAATCGGACCATTAGTTGCTGAGATATTGACGATAGAAAATGGTGGGTTGTTGGGGTGAAACTTAGAAAACATCAATTTTCCTGTTTTTAAACCTTTGCATTGCAATATCTCAGCAACTAAAGGTCGTATCAACAAAGTCCAAATAAGCAAAATATAGAGAATTTTCTCAGCTTTTCAAAAATATTTTTTTCAAAACTGGGCAAACATGTGCACTAATTTAAAAAAATGAAAAACTGCGACTATTTTCAAAAAAGTCACTTAAATATGGCTATAACTTGAAAACGGTGCACTTTATCAAAATTTCAGTAAAGTACTTTTTGATTGCAAATTTGATTTTACATCGAAAAATGAAGTTGAAAAATTTTTACGACCAAAATTTCGATTTTTTGAAAAAATCAGTATTGATTAAAAAATTCATAACTCGGTCAGTGATTTTTTGCACAACCTGGAAATTTCTGAAAAGTTGGCATTTTATGCCTTCTAAAACATATCAAAAAATAAAAAAAATTAAAAATAGTGTTTTTTTGTAAATCAAGTTTTAGTGATAAAAAGTTAAATAAAAAAATCACCAATTTTTTTTACCGTGTATTATTTTTTCCAGTGTAGTCCGTATCCATACCTACAACTTTGCCGAAGACACCAAATCGATCAAAAAATTCCTTCAAAAGATACAGATTTTTGAATTTTCATACATCATTTTTGTATGGACAGCTGCCGAATTTGTATGGAAAATTATATGGACAAACTAATGATGCAAAATGGCTTCTTTGGGCATACCGAAGGCACCAAAAAAGTTTCAGTCGGATTAAAAAATACAAAAAAAATCGAATGACCGAAATCCTAGAGAACTGCTCATATGCCAAAAATCACTTTAATTCATGTTTTAAAAGATTTTCGTAGATTTTGAAAAGTTTAATGAAGAAAAATCAATGTGTCTCATTGTTACCCATGGGCTGAAAGGAGTGGGGAACAATGAGACAGCCCTGAATTTTAACATTTATGAACAACTTTTCAAGGGAGCGTCCATAATCAAAGCCACTATTATGGCAGACGTATATCCAGTAGACACACCTTTTCCCCAAATATGAGTCTGATCGGTTGAAACTTCAACTTAGGAGAGCCATTTTATCATTGTTCCCCGCGTTTTATTGATGATTACTCTACCATAAACAGAAGCCTTGCCTTATTAATTCAATATCGATTTTAGGTAAATTACTGCTAAAATTGAAGTTTATTATGGGCAGAATGAAACGAAAACCAATATTGGATTTTCCATTTTATTTAACGTTGTTCAAATTAAATTACATAAGTAGGTATCACTTAACATTATATTCTTGAAGATCATGTTCAGTATTAAAGTATTCGTATCAGTGCTTAAACTCTTAAATTGATATGCGATTTGAGTGATTTTCAGTTACGTGTCTTTCAGTCAAAGGAGAGTATTTTAATGCTGTGAAAAGTTCAAGTAGTTCTGCTGCATCGTTGGCAGTGGATTGTAGTGCTGCATGTTGGCCGGGTTGTGCTCGTAATGCTGCGGCGGCGGTTCAATTCTGAACTCCATCTGGGGACTGCTCGCGATACCCTGCATCGGCGCGACCTGCGTGGTTAAGTAGTTGACCTGTCCGCCGCCACCGCCACCGTTACCACCACCGCCTCCGTGGTTCACCACGTTGTTCTGGTTCTGGGCTCCGTTGGTTGGTGTCTCGTACTTGCCACGCTTGAACCGCCCGTACAGCGAACTGTACGGCAGATTATAATGGATCGCGGCCTGGTTGATCGACATGTGTCCCTGCTTGACCGAGTCCAGCGCTTCCATCATGGCGTCCTCGGACCACGGAGTTGGGTTCGTCCGAGACAGCTCGATTCCCTCGCGTTTGCAGCGTCCGTAGAGGGTTCCGGTTGGAATTCCGAACTCGGTGCTGGCTTTTTGGACCGAAGTTTGTCCACTGCGGATCGCTTCGAGGGCACGGTCCAGATCTTCGGCGGACCAGCTGGTGGGAGCAGCGTTGAACGGGGCGGCCAGCCGAATACCTTCACGACGAGCGATCTTGTACAGCGTGGAAGATGGGATTCCGTACGCCTTGGAAGCTTTGTTAGCGGAGATGGTTCCGGATCGTAGCGCGTCCAGAGCGTTGTTGAGTGCTTCCTCGTTCCAGGTCTTCGACGGACCTTCCTTTTTGGGAGTGTCAATGCCGAGGCGGTGCGCTCGCTGCCACAAAGTCGTCGACGGGATCCCGTAAGTGGCCGATGCCTTGGTCAGACTCATGTTTTGGGAGCGCAGGGCTTCCAGGGCCGATTCCATGTCCTCTGCGGTCCAAGTTTTCGGAGCATTTGGGGTTTTGGGATCGTTCGAGTTGGTGGGGCTTTCCAGATTGCTGTACTGTCCGGAAGACTCGTCCATTGTTCCATTCTTGATTTCCTCGCTGGCGTCCGATTGGTAGCTCTGGCTCATCGCTCCGGATCCTTCCGAAGGTTCGGCCATGCTCTGCATCGATGATTGATCTTGCTCCACTTGAATTTGATGTTGTTGATGATGATCCTCTTCAGAAATAACTTCCTGCTTGACAATGATTTGCGTACCCATTTCGAGCGGGGCACCGTTTCCGTTTGACGGAGCAATCGTCACTAGCCCATCCGGATTAAGGTGACCGGTTAGGCCGGACGCGTACGACACCGGACTGTGCAGGTGCTGCTGCGAGTGTTGATCGATTAAGACGACATGTTGTTGATGCTGGGGCGGAGGCAGATAGATAATCTGCTGATGCTGGATCTGGTGATGACCCGGCAGATGCATCTGGTGGCCAACCGGATTGTACAGCGTAATCGCTTCCTGAGTTTCGTGCGGCTGGAGAGTTTCGAATTTAATCCGCACGTCACCTCCACCGTTCGACGGAATGGCGACTGTGGCGGCATTTGTTGATGCTATCTCACGAGTTTCGTGGCCTGCGGCACCGTTCATGTCGCCATGTTCCGTCACCGGTACAGCAGTTGGTGCCGGCGGTTCCGGGGCAAAATCCAGGTAGCCCATCGCAACTCCCATCACGGATCCGTTCATTTCCACACCACGAGTCGTCATTTTGTGTTTTGTTTTGCTTCTTTGCCGTCACCGGAGTTCTGTTTTGTACTGCCGTTCACTAACTTTGCATAGTTCTTCCACTTCCCGTGGTTAAACTCGTTTCAGACACCGCTAATTCACTGTAATTTCGCTGTAAAACTCAAAACTTCACTGACAACCACCGAAATTTGACACAACAACCTCGCTAAGCGTCTCTTTTTTCGCTTCTAAACTTGTGGAATGCACCTGACAACTAACACTGACTACCGACTGAGCCAGCGGAGTCCTTTTTCTTGCTCTCTTTTTCTTTACCTGTTGAGCTCCGGGACGGCTCGCGCAGGTACCTGGCTTCTAGAAATTAAAGTGCCTATCTTCGACGGTGGTGGTGTGACCTTCAACCAGGCAGGATTTTGTGCGCTTGGTCCAAGATGCTAACGGTAAAGGTGAGCACATAATTAGTCCGCAAGAAGAATTCCATTTCATGTTGACGATCAACGAATTTCATTCAACCCTTCAACCCCTTGTTTTCAAAAGCTAAATTATGTTTTTATTGTGTTTTTCTGCTCACCCTTGCCACATCATCTTGTAGCTTCTTCCCGTTCAGTTCAACGCCGCGCGCTGCTAGCTTGCTGGCTCGCTGACTGTCTGACTTACTGACTATAAGCTATTGACACAACGGGAGTTCTTGTGGTCGTAGAATGTTGGGATGATGTTTGATGCTCAAATATTGATGTGCGTGAAAACGAATTGATAATTTAGTGTTCACAATTTTGAATGGCTGCAAATATTTAAAAAAAAATGTTTTTTTTTTATTGCATTTCATTGTAATTTTATCTGTTAACGATTTCGTGTTAGTTTACACTTTGTATCAAGACAAGCAAGGAATAATAATAAGAACTAGGCCGGTGGAAATATTGTTCATAATTTATGCCTCGATAAATCAGGAAAAAAACAATATTTTTCGAGGAAACTAAAACATTTAAACAGAAATTGATGTGCTACAACTAAAATTGATCTGTGGTTGTTTATGCTTCATACAATCAATTTTGATTTTTATAAGCAATTTCTAATAAGTTCTATAAGTGTCCACGTGGTTTTGCAAAGCAAATCAAGCAATTAATTTTCAACAAATAATTCACACACGCATGCGTACTTCTAGAGCTTTGTTCTACCTTAGTTACATGGAAATAATCTACATAAAGTATATACAGTGGACTATCTCGTTGTCGATAATGAAGGGACCATCGAAAAACCTAACCAAAAATCATAGTTTTCTGAGTTCGATATCCCACTTTTATACAAATTTTTCAGTTCAACCCATATAACCATTTTCATGGTTGTAGTACCTGAACTCAAAAAATCGTATGAAAAGTGGGATATTGAACTAAGAAAATCATGATTTTTGGTAAGGGTGTAGAACGAAAACTCAAAGCATCCTACTTGAAAGGACTGAAAAAAATATTGACAGCTGAAGCAATGTTGATATTGAGAAGAAATCTAAATACAGAGTAAGTGTCGAGCGTATTAGCACAGACAAACAGAGGAGACTTATACAAATTTATTTGTAATCCATCGTCTTTTCATAGATACATCAACTCACGGCGACACGAGCGCTGCCTGGTGAGCTACAACCCAAACACCATCCAAACATACCAAAAGCTGAAAATTTGATGAACTTAAAAGACGATTTTGTGTTCAGTTCTTAGAATTTAAGTAATTAAATTCATTATACAGTCCAAACTCGATCATACAAAGTATTCGTCTGATTTTCTCCTAAGCCAATCTTCGCTAATAAGCCTCAGCTAATTTCTACGAACACTTGAAGATCCTTCGGATAAGCGAAACTTTGGATAATCGAGGCGTCGGATAATCGTAGTTATTCATACGGTCCAGACTCGACTACCCGAAGGCCTTGGCAACATTTCACTTCGGATAATCAAAACTTCGGATGAATTTCGTTGTCTTATTTTGATTGTTGAGCTTCAATATGTCCCCTTAACTACTCTAAAGTGATTTAATTTCAAAATGGCGGCGTAGGAATATATAAAAATGCATTTTTGCAATTCCGTCGTTCTTGAACGACGAAATAGCCTACTTTTCTGTACCAAAAATAACAGAATCGAATAGCAACACTTTTTAAAATAAATGCTGAAAAATTCTACTTTTCAGCACTCAAATGGGCACTTGTTTCGAAAAGTAACACTTTTCAACATTTTTTTGATTTAAACGATTTATTGACAAAATACATGAAAATTTGACATAAAATTTCACTCAGTGTGTTTTTTGGAATTGCAAAAAATGTTGTATGGAACTCGTTGCAAAACTTGATTTTTTCAGCACTCTTCGTATTTATCCAACTCGGTGAACCTCGTTGGATAAATGTACGACTCGTGCTGAAAAAATCCACTTTTTACCACTTGTTGCATAAACTACTATTTTAAATTTTAGTGGCAATCAACCATTTAAGTTTGACTAAAATGGGGTTGCAGAACTCGAATTTGATGTTAAAATTAGAAAAAAACGAGATTTTTATGTTAGTGATTCTGATAATCGCGCTTCGGATAATCGAAACTTTTTTTAAAATAATTTTCAAGAATCTCGAAATGTAACTGATGATTAAACGTATAAAAAACATTACTTTTTTAATAGGTCCTATAAACATAAGAAATACAATAGCGTATAGGACCTTTTTTGAAGAAAAAAAACTCTTGATTTGCATTCATATAAATGATTATAAATTGGGAGCATAGAAATTTATATTCATAAATTGGGTCTCCTACGAAAGGCCGAATCTCAAAAGGCCGAATCCCGAAAGGCCTAAATTCATAAAGCTAAATAACTCGAAAGGCAGAATTCTCATAAGGCAAACCGCGCCAGAAAAGGCGGAAACGCATTCCAAAATTCGTTTGTAATGCGTCTCCGCCTTTTCGGGCGCGGTTTGCTATTTTTTAATAAACCACATAGTTATGTACCAAAAATTGATTTCGAAAAAAAGAAGACATAACTTTCTAGCACAGCTGCTAACTGAATTATTAAAGTTTCTATTTATTTGCCGCAAAAAAATTGTAATTATTTGATGCATGATCAAATTTCGGTTTTCGTCACCATAATTCAATAAACAACAAGATTAAAACACTTTTGAAATGCTTTAATTCATTCTCCTCTTCTCACGTGTATACATGGTAATAATATGATCGGTAAAGATAAACAGAATACAACAATAACACATTTCGTTAGCTCACTGTATCTTTGAACATCATAATAATCAAGGAAAATTGTGAAAATATGAACAAAATTCCATAATCATTCTGCCTTTAAATACATTCGGCCTTTTGAGATGTTCTGCCTTCCGAACAATAGACCGAATTCGGCCTTTTGAATTTCGACCTTCTGAGATTCTGCCTTTCGAGTTTCAGCCTGTTGAAGCAATCCCCATAAATTGACGTGATAATCACCAATACAATTCCATATTGTGGAATGCACCTAATGTACCTTAGGGTAACGTTCAAATTACATTATGCAAATCATGGCCATAGGGCAGACTACCAACTTGTTTTGGGCAAATGCATGCACCCATCAAAAAATCAAAAAAATGCGTTACCATTGGCATGTTTGGCAAAACCAAAAACCTGTCCACCCTCACCTGTTGACTGACCCAAACATGCAATCACAAATCGTCGTGATCGTGCTACCTTGTCGCACGTCGAGTTTGGGCCAAATTAAGTTATGAACTTCATTTTGTGCAA